>NC_054845.1:0-300000 GCF_018345385.1 Vulpes lagopus
CCAAGCTCCCTAAGGGCTGCAGTGCTTGGCGGAACCGAGAGCAGCTCGGAGGGGCTCGGGCGGCAGCTCCGCGGAGGGGGCTGCAGGGCGAGAGCACGAATCCAACAGCGCAGGCCCCGGAGCACAGGGCGCCGGGACACAGCCCAGGATCCGGCCTCCCCCACGGACAGGCAGAGGCCAGGAGGGCCCAGGACAGCAAGGACGCTCCTGCCTGGAGCTGAGCAGATCAGCGGCCCGCCCGGGAACCCCCAGGCCCTACAGACAGAGAGCCCGGGAGCTACTGCGGGAGCTGACTCCAGGGTCCCAGAGCTGACCCCGCCACTGTGGCTTCCTCCTGGGGCCTCACGGGGTGAACAACCCCCACTGAGCCCTGCACCAGTCAGGGGCAGAGCAGCTCCCCCAAGTGCTAACACCTGAGAATCAGCACAGCAGGCCCCTCCCCCAGAAGACCAGCGAGTCGGACCAGTTCCAAGGGAAGTCAAGGGACGTAAAGTATACAGAATCGGAAGATACTCCCCCGTGTTTTTCTTTGATTTTTGTTTGTTTTTTTAGTTTTGTTTTGTTTTGTGCTTTTTTTTCTTTCTTTATTCTTGATTTCTGATTGCTTCCCCCACCCCACCCACCCCCTTTTTTTCTGTTTTCTCCTTTCTTTCTTATTCTTTCTCTTTTTCTTCTCTTTTTCCCCTTTTTTTCTTCTTTCTCTTTTTTCTTTTTCTCTTTTCTTTCCTTCTCTCTCATTTTCTCCTTTTCCCAATACAACTTGTTTTTGGCCACTCTGCACTGAGCAAAATGACTAGAAGGAAAACCTCACCTCAACAAAAAGAATCAGAAACAGCCCTCTCTCCCACAGAGTTACAAAATATGGATTACAATTCAATGTCAGAAAGCCAATTCAGAAGCACTATTAAATAGCTACTGGTGGCTCTAGAAAAAAACCATAAAGGACTCAAGAGACTTCATGACTGCAGAATTTAGATCCAATCAGGCAGAAATTAAAAATCAATTAAATGAGATGCAATCCAAGCTAGAAGTCCTAATGACGAGGCTTAACGAGGTGGAAGAACGAGTGAGTGACATAGAAGACAAGTTGATGGCAAAGAGGGAAACTGAGGAAAAAAGAGACAGGCAATTAAAAGACCATGAGGATAGATTAAGGGAAATAAATGACAGCCTGAGGAAGAAAAACCTACGTTTAATTGGGGTTCCCGAGGGCACCGAAAGGGACAGAGGGCCAGAATATGTATTTGAACAAATCATAGCTGAAAACTTTCCGAATCTGGGAAGGGAAACAGGCATTCAGATCCAGGAAATAGAGAGATACCCCCCCCCTAAAATCAATAAAAACCATTCAACAAATCGACATTTAATAGTGAAGCTTGCAAATTCCAAAGATAAGGAGAAGATCCTTAAAGCAGCAAGAGAAAAAAAGTCCCTGACTTTTATGGGGAGGAATATTAGGGTAACAGCAGACCTCTCCACAGAGACCTGGCAGGCCAGAAAGAGCTGGCAGGATATATTCAGGGTCCTAAATGAAAAGAACATGCAACCAAGAATACTTTATCCAGCAAGGCTTTCATTCAAAATGGAAGGAGAGATAAAGAGCTTCCAAGACAGGCAGGAACTGAAAGAATATGTAACCTCCAAACCAGCTCTGCAAGAAATTTTAAGGAGGACTCTTAAAATTCCCCTTTAAGAAGAAGTTCAGTGGAACAATCCACAAAAACAGGGACTGAATAGATATGATGACACTAAACTCATATCTATCAATAGTAACACTGAACGTGAACGGGCTAAAAGACCCCATCAAAAGGCACAGGGTTTCAGACTGGATAAAAAAGCAGGACCCATCTATTTGCTGTCTACAAGAGACTCATTTTAGACAGAAGGACACCTACAACCTGAAAATAAAAGGTTGGAGAACCATTTACCATTCAAATGGTCCTCAAAAGAAAGCAGGGGTAGCCATCCTTATATCAGATAAACTAAAATTTACCCCGAAGACTATAGTGAGAGATGAAGAGGGACACTATCTCATACTCAAAGGATCTATCCAACAAGAGGACTTAACAATCCTCAATATATATGCCCCGAATGTGGGAGCTGCCAAATATTTAAACCAATTAATAACCAAACTGAAGAAATACTTTAATAGTAATACACTTATACTTGGTGACTTCAATCTAGCTCTCTATATACGAGATAGGTCTTCTAAGCACAACATATCCAAAGAAACGAGAGCTTTAAATGATACACTGGACCAGATGGATTTCACAGGTATCTACAGAACTTTACATCGAAACTCAACTGAACACACATTCTTCTCAAGTGCACATGGAACTTTCTCCAGAATAGACCACATACTGCGTCACAAATCGGGTCTGAACCGATACCAAAAGATTGGGATAGTCCCCTGTATATTATCAGACCATAATGCCTTGAAATTAGAACTTAATCACAACAAGAAGTTTGGAAGGACCACAAACACATGGAGGTTAAGGACCATCGTGCTAAAAGATGAAAAGGTCAACCAGGAAATTAAGGAAGAATTAAAAAGATTCATGGAAACTAATGAGAATGAAGACACAACCGTTCAAAATCTTTGGGATGCAGCAAAAGCAGTCCTGAGGGGGAAATACATCGCAATACAAGCATCCATTCAAAAACTGAAAAGAACTCAAATTCAAAACCTCACCTTACACATAAAGGAACTAGAGAAAAAGCAACAAATAGACCCCAACCCCAACAGAAGAAGACAGTTAATTAAAATTCGAGCAGAACTAAATGATACCGAGACCAAAAGAACTGTGGAACAGATCAACAGAACCAGGAGTTGGTTCTTTGAAAGAATGAATAAGATAGATAAGCCATTAGCCAACCTTATTAAAAAGAATAGAAGACTCAAATTAATAAAATCATGAATGAGAAAGGAGAGATCACTGCCAACACCAAGGAAATACAAACGATTTTAAAAACATATTATGAACAGCTCTACGCCAATAAATTAGGAAATCTAGAAGAAATGGGCGCATTGCTGGAAAGCCACAAACTACCAAAACTGGAGCAGGAAGAAATAGAAAACCTGAACAGGCCAATAACCAGGGAGGAAATTGAAGCAGTCATCAAAAACCTCCCAAGACACAAGAGTCCAGGGCCAGATGGCTTCCCAGGGGAATTCTATCAAATGTTTAAAGAAGAAATCATACCTATTCTACTAAAGCTGTTTGGAAAGATAGAAAGAGATGGAGTACTTCCAAATTCGTTCTATGAGGCCAGCATCACCTTAATTCCGAAACCAGACAAAGACCCCACCAAAAAGGAGAATTACAGACCAATATTCCTGAATGAACATGGATGCAAAAATTCTCAACAAGATACTAGCCAATAGGATCCAACAAAACATTAAGAAAATTATTCACTATGACCAAGTAAGATTTATCCCCGGACACAAGGCTGGTTCAACACTCGTAAAACCATCAATGTGATTCATCATATCAGCAAGAGAAAAACCAAAAACAATATGATACTCTCATTAGATGCAGAGAAAGCATTTGACAAAATACAGCATCCATTCCTGATCAAAACCCATCAGAGTGTTGGGATAGAGGGAACTTTCCTCGACATCTTAAAAGCCATTTACGAAAAGCCCACAGCAAATATCATTCTCAATGGGGAAGCACTGGGAGCCTTTCCCCTAAGATCAGGAACAAGACAGGGATGTCCACTCTCACCACTGTTGTTCAACATAGTTCTGGAAGTCCTCGCCTCAGCAATCAGACAACAAAAAGACATTAAAGGCATTCAAATTGGCAAAGAAGAAGTCAAACTCTCCCTCTTCGCTGATGACATGATACTCTACATTGAAAACCCAAAAGCCTCCACCCCAAGATTGCTAGAACTCATGCAGCAATTTGGTAGCGTGGCAGGATACAAAATCAATGCCCAGAAATCAATGGCATTTCTATACACTAACAATGAGACTGAAGAAAGAGAAATTAAGGAGTCAATCCCATTTACAGTTGCACCCAAAAGCATAAGATACCTAGGAATAAACCTAACCAAAGAGGAAAAAGATCTATACCCTAAAAACTATAGAACACTTCTGAAAGAAATTGAGGAAGACACAAAGAGATGGAAAAATATTCCATGCTCATGGATTGGCAGAAATAATATTGTAAAAATGTCAATGTTACCCAGGGCAATTTACACTTTTAATGCAATCCCTATCAAAATACCATGGACTTTCTTCAGAGAGTTAGAACAAATTATTTTAAGATTTGTGTGGAATCAGAAAAGACCCTGAAAGCCAGGGGAATTTTAAAAAAGATAACCATAGCTGGGGGCATCACAAGGCCAGATTTCAGGTTGTACTACAAAGCTGTGGTCATCAAGACAGTGTGGTACTGGCACAAAAATAGACATATAGATCAATGGAACAGAATAGAGAACCCAGAAGTGGACCCTGAATTGTATGGTCATCTAATATTCGATAAAGGAGGAAAGACTATCCATTGGAAGAAAGACAGTCTCTTCAATAAATGGTGCTGGGAAAATTGGACATCCACATGCAGAAGAATGAAACTGGACCACTCTCTTTCACCATACACAAAGATAAACTCAAAATGGATGAGAGATCTAAATGTGAGACAAGACTCCATCAAAATCATAGAAGAGAACACAGGCAACACCCTTTTTGGACTCGGCCAAAGTAACTTCTTGCAAGATACATCCACAAAGGCAAAAGAAACAAAAGCAAAAATGAACTTTGGGACTTCATCAAGATAAGAAGCTTTTGCACAGCAAAGGATACAGTCAACAAAACTAAAAGACAACCTACAGAATGGGAGAAGATATTTGCAAACGACATATCAGATAAAGGGCTAGTTTCCAAGATCTATAAAGAACTTATTAAACTCAACACCAAAGAAACAAACAATCCAATCATGAAATGGGCAAAAGACATGAAGAGAAATCTCACAGAGGAAGACATGGACATGGCCAACATGCACATGAGAAAATGCTCTGCATCACTTGCCATCAGGGAAATACAAATCAAAACCACAATGAGATACCACCTCACACCAGTGAGAATGGGGAAAATTAACAAGGCAGGAAACAACAAATGTTGGAGAGGATGCGGAGAAAAGGGAACCCTCTTACACTGTTGGTGGGAATGTGAACTGGTGCAGCCACTCTGGAAAACTGTGTGGAGGTTCCTCAAAGAGTTAAAAATAGACCTGCCCTACGACCCAGCAATTGCACTGCTGGGGATTTACCCCAAAGATTCAGATGCAAATAAACGTCAGAACACCTGCACCCTGATGTTTCTATCAGCAATGGCCACAATAGCCAAACTGTGGAAGGAGCCTCGGTGTCCATCGAAAGATGAATGGATAAAGAAGATGTGGTTTATGTATACAATGGAATATTACTCAGCAATTAGAAATGACAAATACCCACCATTTGCTTCAACATGGATGGAACTGGAGGGTATTATGCTGAGTGAAATAAGTCAATCGGAGAAGGACAAACAGTGTATGTTCTCATTAATTTGGGGAATATAAATAAAAGTGAAAGGGAATAAACAGGAAGGGAAAAGAAATGTTGGGAAATATCAGGAAGGGAGACAGAACATAAAGACTCCTAACTCTGGGCAACGAACTAGGGGTGGTGGAAGGGGAGGAGGGCGGGTTCTGGAGGGGAATAGGTGATGGGCACTGAGGTGGACACTTGACGGGATGAGCACTGGGTGTTTTTCTGTATGTTGGTAAATTGAACACCAATAAAAATTAATTTAAAAAAAAGAAAAAAATACTAGAATCGAATTGAAAATACTCGAATCGAATCGAAAATACTTGAATAGAATCGAATCGAGTTTAAAATACTCGAATCAATTAGAAAATACTCGAATCGAATAGAAAATACTCGAATCGAGTCGAATCAAATTGAAAATACTCGAATCGAATAGAAAATACTCGTATCGAATTGAAAATACTTGAATCGAATAAAAAATACTCGAATTGAATCGAAAATACTCGAATCGAATAGAAAATAAGAAAATAGAATCGAAAATAATCGAATCGAATCAAATCAAATTGAAAATAATCGAAACGATTTGAAAATACTCGAATCGATAGAAAATACACAGATAGAATCGAATCGAATCGAAAATACTCGCATCGAAATGAAAATACTTGAATCGAATTGAATCGAATTGGAAATATTCGAATCGTATCGAATTTACTCAAATCGAATAGAAAATACTCAAATCGAATCAAATCGAATCGAATTGAAAATACTCTAATCGAATGGAAAATACTAGAATCGAATCCAAAATACTCGAATCAAATTGAAAATACTCAAATCGAATTGTAAAAACTCGACTTGAATAGAAAATACTCGAATCTAATTGAATGAAAATACTCGAATCAAATCGAGAAAAATCTAATCGAATCGAGAATACTCGAATCGAATATATAATAATCGAATCAAATTGATCAAAAAAATTGAAAATACTCGAATCGAATAGAAAATAGTCAAATGAAGCGAAAATACTTGAATCCAAACGAAAATACCTGAATCGAATCGAAAACAATCGACTACTTGAAAAAACTCGAATCGATTCCAAAATACTTGAATCGAATTGGAAATACTCGAATCGAATCAAAAATATCGAATCGAATCAAAAAAACTCGATTTGAATCAAAAACACTCAAATCCAATCGAAAATACTCGAATTGAAACAAAAGTACTAGAATCTAATCAAACATACTCGAATCGAATCCAAAATACTCGAATCGAATCGGAAATACTCGAATCTAATCGAAAATACTGGAATCAAATAGAAAATACGTGAATCGATTCGAATCGAAGTGAAAATAATTGAATCGAATTGAAAATTGTCAAATCGAATCCCAAATACTTGAATCTAATAGAAAAAACTCGAATCGAATCGATAATCCTCGAATCGAGTCGAAAATACTCGAATCAAATCGAATTCCATTTTCGAATGGAAAATGCTCGAATCGAATTGAATCAAAAATACTCGAATGGAATCAACAATACTCGAATCGAATCGAGAATATTCTAATCGAATCGAAACAATCGAAAAATCGAAAATACTCGAATCAAATCAAAAATACTCGAATCCAATCGAATCGAATTGAAAATAATCAAATCGAATTGAAAATAGTCAAATCGAATCCAAATACTCAAATCTAATCGAAAATACTTGAATCGAATCCAAAATCCTCAAATCAAATGAAAATACTTGAATCGAATCGAAAATACATGAATCGAATCGAATCGAATTCAAAATAATCGAATCGAATCGGAAATACTCGAATGGAATCGAAAATACTCGAATTGAATCGAAAATACTCGAATCGAATTGAATTGAATTGACAATACTCGAAAGGAATCGAAAATATTCGAATTGAATCGAAAATAGTCGAATCGAATCGAAAATTCTCCTAGAGAATCGAATCGAATAGAAAATACTCCAATCGAATCGAATCTAATCGAATTGAAAATACACAAATCAAATCGAAAATACTCAAATCGAATTGAGAAAACTCGATTTGAATCGAATATACTCAAATCAAATAGAAAATACTCGCATATAATCGAAAATACTCGAATGGAATCGAAAATACTTGAATCCATTCCAAAATACTCGAATGAATCAAAAATCCTCTAATCGATCGAAAATACTCGAATCCATTCCAAAATACTTGAATCGAATCGAAAATACTCGAATCGAATAGAAAAAACTCAAATCGAATCAAATCGACTGAAAAAATCGAAAACACCAGAATTGAATCAAAAATAGTCAAATGAATCTAAAATACTCGAATCAAAACGAAAATCCTTGAATCGAATTGAAAATAATCGAATTGAATGGATTCGAATCAAAATTATTCGAATCTTATCAAAAATACATTCATCGAATTGAAAGTACTCGATTCGAATTGAAAATATTCAAATGGAATCGAAAAGTACCGATTCGAATCGAAAACACTCGAATGGAATCGAAAATCCTCAAATCGAATCGAAAATACTCAAATCCATTCCAAAATACTCGAATCGAATTGAAAATACTGGAACGGAATAGGAAATACTCAAACCGAATCGAATCGAATTGAAAATACACGAATCGAATCTATAAAAACTCGATTCGAATGGAAAATACTCGAATCGAATCAAAAATACACGAATGGAATCAAAAATCCACAAAACAAATCGAAAATACTCGAATCTATTCCATAATACTCGAATCGAATCAAACATCCTCAAATCGAATCGAAAATACTCGAATCCATTCCAAAATACTATAATTGAATTGAAAATACTCGAATGGAATCGAAAATACTCTAATCGAACCTAATTCAATTGAAAATACTCGAAACGAATCAAAAATACTCGAATCGAATCGAAAATACTCGAAACGAATCGAAAATAATCGAATCGAATTGAAAATAATCGAATCGAATCAAATCAAATTGAAAATACTCGTATCGAATCGAATTGAAAATACTCGAATCGAATTGAATCGAAAAGACTCAAATCGAATTGAATCGAATTGAAAATAACCGAAACTATTTGAAAATACTTGAAACGATCGAAAATACTCAAATAGAATCGAATAGAATCGAAAATACTAGAATAGAAAATACTCGAATCGAATCGAATTGAATTGAGAACACTCGAACCGAATCGAAAATATTCGAATCGAATAGAAAATACTCGAATCTACTGAAAAAACTCAAATAGAATTGAATCGAATTGAAAATACTCGAATAGAGTTGAAGATACTCGAATATAATCCAAAACACTCGATACGAATCAAAAAAACTCGATTCAAATTGAAAATACTCAAATCGAATTGAATCGAAAATACTCGAATGGAATCGACCATACTCGAATCGAATAGAAAATAGTCGAATCGAATCAAAAATTCTCGAATAAAATCGAATCAAATTGACAATACTCGAATTGAATCGAAAATACTCGAAACGAATAGAAAATACCCGAATTAAATAGAATAGATTTGAAAATACTTGATTCGAACCGAAAATACACGAAACGAATCGAAAATAGTCAAATCGAATCGAAAAAACTTGATTCGAATCGAAAATACTTAAATCCAATCGAAAATACTCGAATCGAATGAGAAATAGTCGAGTGGAATCGACAATCTTAAAAATCGAATTGAAATACTCGAATCCATTCCAAAATACTCGAATCGAATCGAAAATACTCGAATCGAATCGAAAATAATCAAATCGAATGGAATTGAATTGAAAACACTCGAATCAAATTGAAAATACTCAAATCGAATCGAATATAGTCGAATCAAATTGAATCGAATTCAAAATAGTCGAATCAAATCGAAAATAGACAAATTGAATGGACAATTCCCGAAGAGAATCGAATTGAATAGAAAATACTCGAATCGAATTGAATCGAATCAAATTGAAAAAACTCAAATCATATTCCAAAATACTCGAATCAAATCTAAAATACTGGAATCGAATCGAAAATACTTGAATCGAATCAAATCGAATTGAAAATACTCGAATCTAATCAAAAATACTAGAATCGAATAGAAAATACTCGAATCAAATCGAATCGAATCGAATCGAATTGAAGATACAGAAATCGAATCGAAAATACTTGAATCGAATCGAAAATACTCAAATAGAATCAAAAAAACATGAATGGAATCGAAAATCCTCAAATCGAATTGAAAATACACGAATCCATTCCCAAAAACTGAAATCGAATGGAAAATACTCGAATCGAATCAACAATATTCGAATCGAATCGAAAATAATCGAATCGAATCGAATTGAATTAAAAATACCCGAAATGAATCGAAAATACACGAATGGAATCGAAAATCCTTGAATCCGTTCCAAAATTCTCAAATTGAATTGAAAATACACGAATCGAATCGAAAAAACTTGATTCGAATCGAAAATATAAAAATCAGGGGAGGGGCAAGATGGCGGAGGAGTAGGGTCTCCAGGTCACCTGTCCTCAGCAAATTACCTAGAAAACCATCCAATCATCCTGAAAACCTACGAATTCGGCCTGAGATTTAAAGAGAGACCAGCTGGAACGCTACAGTGAGAAGAGTTCGCGCTTCTATCAAGGTAGGAAGATGGGAAAAAAGAAATAAAGGAACAAAAGGCCTCCAAGGGGGAGGGGCCCCGCGAGGAGCCGGGCTGAGGCCGGGGCGAGTGTCCCCAGGACAGGAGAGCCCCGTCCCGGAGGAGCAGGAGCTGCACCAACCTTCCCGGGGGAAAGGGGCTCCCCGGGAATTGGAGCAGGATCCCCAGGAGGGCGGGGACGCCCTCGGGCTCCCTGGGACAGTAACAGAGGAACTGCGCCCCGGGAGAGTGCGCCGAGCTCCCTAAGGGCTGCAGCGCTCGGCGGGACCCGGAGCAGCTCGGAGGGGCTCGGGCGGCGGCTCCGCGGAGGGGGCTGCGGGGCTCCGGGAACAGCTCAGCGGCGGCGGCTCGGGCGGAGGAAGAAGCTCCGCGCGGAGGGGGCTGCGCGGCTCCGGGAACAGCTCGGAGGGGCTCGGGCGGCGGCTCCGCGGAGGGGGCTGCGCGGCTCTGGGAACAGCTCAGCGGCGGCGGCTCGCACAGAGGAAGAAGCTCCGCGCGGAGGGGGCTGCGCGGCTCCGGGAACAGCTCGGAGAGGCTCGGGCGGCGGCTCCGCGGAGGGGGCTGCACCGCAGGGAGCGCGAATCCAACAGCGCAGGCCCCGGAGCACAGGGCGCCGGGACACAGCCCAGGATCCGGCCTCCCCCGGGACAGGCAGAGGCCGGGAGGGCCCAGGACAGCAAGGACGCTCCTGCCTGGAACTGAGCAGATCAGCGGCCCCGCCCCGGAGCCCCCAGGCCCTGCAGAAGGAGAGCCCCGGAGCTACTGCGGGGGCTGGATCCAGGGTCCCAGAGCTGCCCCCGCCACTGTGGCTTCCTCCCGGGGCCTCACGGGGTGAACAACCCCCACCGAGCCCTGCACCAGGCAGGGGCAGAGCAGCTCCCCCAAGTGCTAACACCTGAGAATCAGCACAGCAGGCCCCTCCCCCAGAAGACCAGCGAGACGGACCAGTTCCAAGGGAAATCAAGGGACTTAAACTACACAGAATCGGAAGATACTCCCCCGTGGTTTTTTTTGTTTTTTGTTTTTTTGTTTTTGTTTTTGTTTTTTTTTTTGTTTGTTTGTTTTGTTTTGTGCTTTTTTTTTTCTCTCTTTCTTCTTGATTTCTGATTGCTTCCCCCACCCCCCCTTTTTTCTTTTTTCTCCTTTCTTTCTTTTTCTTTCTTTTTCTTCTCTTTTTCCCCTATTTTTTTCTTCTTTCTCTTTTTTCTTTTTCTCTTTTCTTTCCTTCTCTCTCTTTTTCTCCTTTTCCCAATACAACTTGTTTTTGGCCACTCTGCACTGAGCAAAATGACTAGAAGGAAAACCCCTCAAAAAAAAGAATCAGAAACAGCCCACTCTCCCACAGAGTTACAAAATATGGATTACAATTCAATGTCAGAAAGCCAATTCAGAAGCACTATTTTACAGCTACTGGTGGCTCTAGAAAAAACCATAAAGGACTCAAGAGACTTCATGACTGCAGAATTTAGATCTAATCAGGCAGAAATTAAAAATCAATTAAATGAGATGCAATCCAAGCTAGAAGTCCTAACGACGAGGCTTGACGAGGTGGAAGAACGAGTGAGTGACATAGAAGACAAGTTGATGGCAAAGAGGGAAACTGAGGAAAAAAGAGACAGGCAATTAAAAGACCATGAGGATAGATTAAGGGAAATAAATGATAGCCTGAGGAAGAAAAACCTACGTTTAATTGGGGTTCCCGAGGGCGCGGAAAGGGACAGAGGGCCAGAATATGTATTTGAACAAATCCTAGCTGAAAACTTTCCGAATCTGGGAAGGGAAACAGGCATTCAGATCCAGGAAATAGAGAGATCCCCCCCTAAAATCAACAAAAACCGTTCAACACCTCGACATTTAATAGTGAAGCTTGCAAATTACAAAGATAAGGAGAAGATCCTTAAAGCAGCAAGAGAAAAAAAGTCCCTGACTTTTATGGGGAGGAATATTAGGGTAACAGCAGACCTCTCCACAGAGACGTGGCAGGCCAGAAAGGGCTGGCAGGATATATTCAGGGTCCTAAATGAAAAGAACATGCAACCAAGAATACTTTACCCCGCAAGGCTTTCATTCAAAATGGAAGGAGAGATAAAGAGCTTCCAAGACAGGCAGGAACTGAAAGAATATGTAACCTCCAAACCAGCTCTGCAAGAAATTTTAAGGGGGACTCTTAAAATTCCCCTTTAAGAAGAAGTTCAGTGGAACAATCCACAGAAACAAGGACTGAATAGATATGATGACACTAAACTCATATCTATCAATAGTAACTCTGAACGTGAACGGGCTTAATGACCCCATCAAAAGGCGCAGGGTTTCAGACTGGATAAAAAAGCAGGACCCATCTATTTGCTGTCTACAAGAGACTCATTTTAGACAGAAGGACACCTACAACCTGAAAATAAAAGGTTGGAGAACCATTTACCATTCAAATGGTCCTCAAAAGAAAGCAGGGGTTGCCATCCTTATATCAGATAAATTAAAATTTACCCCGAAGACTATAGTGAGAGATGAAGAGGGACACTATCTCATACTCAAAGGATCTATCCAACAAGAGGACTTAACACTCCTCAATATATATGCCCCGAATGTGGGAGCTGCCAAATATTTAAACCAATTAATAACCAAACTCAAGAAATACCTTGATAATAATACACTTATACTTGGTGACTTCAATCTAGCTCTTTCTACCCTGGATAGGTCTTCTAAGCACAACATCTCCAAAGAAACGAGAGCTTTAAATGATACACTGGACCAGATGGATTTCACAGATATCTACAGAACTTTACATCCAAACTCAACTGAATACACATTCTTCTCAAGTGCACATGGAACTTTCTCCAGAATAGACCACATACTGGGTCACAAATCGGGTCTGAACCGATACCAAAAGATCGGGGTAGTCCCCTGTATATTCTCAGACCATAATGCCTTGAAATTAGAACTTAATCACAACAAGAAATATGGAAGGACCACAAACACGTGGAGGTTAAGGACCATCCTGCTAAAAGATGAAAAGGTCAACCAGGAAATTAAGGAAGAATTAAAAAGATTCATGGAAACTAATGAAAATGAAGATACAACCGTTCAAAATCTTTGGGATGCAGCAAAAGCAGTCCTGCGGGGGAAATACATCGCAATACAAGCATACATTCAAAAACTGGAAAGATCTCAAATTCAAAAGCTCACCTTACACATAAAGGAACTAGAGAAAAAGCAACAAATAGACCCCACCCCCAGCAGAAGAAGAGAGTTAATTAAAATTCGAGCAGAACTCAATGATATCGAGACCAAAAGAACTGTGGAACAGATCAACAGAACCAGGAGTTGGTTCTTTGAAAGAATTAATAAGATAGATAAACCATTAGCCAACCTTATTAAAAAGAAGAGAGAGAAGACTCAAATTAATAAAATCATGAATGAGAAAGGGGACATCACTACCAACACCAAGGAAATACAAACGATTTTAAAAACATATTATGAACAGCTGTACGCCAATAAATTAGGCAATCTAGAAGAAATGGACGCATTCCTGGAAAGCCACAAACTACCAAAACTGGAGCAGGAAGAAATAGAAAACCTGAACAGGCCAATAACCAGGGAGGAAATCGAAGCAGTCATCAAAAACCTCCCAAGACACAAGAGTCCAGGGCCAGATGGCTTCCCAGGGGAATTCTATCAAACGTTTAAAGAAGAAATCATACCTATTCTACTAAAGCTGTTTGGAAAGATAGAAAGAGATGGAGTACTTCCAAATTCGTTCTATGAGGCCAGCATCACCTTAATTCCGAAACCAGACAAAGACCCCACCAAAAAGGAGAATTACAGACCAATATCCCTGATGAACATGGATGCAAAAATTCTCAACAAGATACTAGCCAATAGGATCCAACAACACATTAAGAAAATTATTCACCATGACCAAGTAGGATTTATCCCTGGGACACAAGGCTGGTTCAACACTCGTAAAACCATCAATGTGATTCATCATATCAGCAAGAGAAAAACCAAGAACCATATGATACTCTCATTAGATGCAGAGAAAGCATTTGACAAAATACAGCATCCATTCCTGATCAAAACCCTTCAGAGTGTTGGGATAGAGGGAACTTTCCTCGACATCTTAAAAGCCATCTACGAAAAGCCCACAGCAAATATCATTCTCAATGGGGAAGCACTGGGAGCCTTTCCCCTAAGATCAGGAACAAGACAGGGATGTCCACTCTCACCACTGCTGTTCAACATAGTTCTGGAAGTCCTCGCCTCAGCAATCAGACAACAAAAAGACATTAAAGGCATTCAAATTGGCAAAGAAGAAGTCAAACTCTCCCTCTTCGCCGATGACATGATACTCTACATAGAAAACCCAAAAGCCTCCACCCCCAGATTGCTAGAACTCATACAGCAATTTGGTAGCGTGGCAGGATACAAAATCAATGCCCAGAAATCAATGGCATTTCTATACACTAACAATGAGACTGAAGAAAGAGAAATTAAGGAGTCAATCCCATTTACAATTGCACCCAAAAGCATAAGATACCTAGGAATAAACCTAACCAAAGAGGTAAAAGATCTATACCCTAAAAACTATAGAACACTTCTGAAAGAAATTGAGGAAGACACAAAGAGATGGAAAAATATTCCATGCTCATGGATTGGCAGAATTAATATTGTAAAAATGTCAATGTTACCCAGGGCAATTTATACGTTTAATGCAATCCCTATCAAAATACCATGGACTTTCTTCAGAGAGTTAGAACAAATTATTTTAAGATTTGTGTGGAATCAGAAAAGACCCCGAATAGCCAGGGGAATTTTAAAAAAGAAAACCTTAGCTGGGGGCATCACAATGCCAGATTTCAGGTTGTATTACAAAGCTGTGGTCATCAAGACAGTGTGGTACTGGCACAAAAACAGACACATAGATCAATGGAACAGAATAGAGAACCCAGAAGTGGACCCTGAAATGTACGGCCATCTAATATTCGATAAAGGAGGAAAGACTATCCATTGGAAGAAAGACAGTCTCTTCAATAAATGGTGCTGGGAAAATTGGACATCCACATGCAGAAGAATGAAACTGGACCACTCTCTTTCACCATACACAAAGATAAACTCAAAATGGATGAGAGATCTAAATGTGAGACAAGATTCCATCAAAATCCTAGAGGAGAACACAGGCAACACCCTTTTTGAACTTGGCCACAGTAACTTCTTGCAAGATACATCCACGAAGGCAAAAGAAACAAAAGCAAAAATGAACTATTGGGACTTCATCAAGATAAGAAGCTTTTGCACAGCAAAGGATACAGTCAACAAAACTAAAAGACAACCTACAGAATGGGAGAAGATATTTGCAAATGACATATCAGATAAAGGGCTAGTTTCCAAAATCTATAAAGAACTTATTAAACTCAACACCAAAGAAACAAACAATCCAATCATGAAATGGGCAAAAGACATGAAGAGAAATCTCACAGAGGAAGACATGGACATGGCCAACATGCACATGAGAAAATGCTCTGCATCACTTGCCATCAGGGAAATACAAATCAAAACCACAATGAGATACCACCTCACACCAGTGAGAATGGGGAAAATTAACAAGGCAGGAAACAACAAATGTTGGAGAGGATGCGGAGAAAAGGGAACCCTCTTACACTGTTGGTGGGAATGTGAACTGGTGCAGCCACTCTGGAAAACTGTGTGGAGGTTCCTCAAAGAGTTAAAAATAGACCTGCCCTACGACCCAGCAATTGCACTGTTGGGGATTTACCCCAAAGATTCAGATGCAATGAAACGTCGGGACACCTGCACCCCGATGTTTCTATCAGCAATGGCCACAATAGCCAAACTGTGGAAGGAGCCTCGGTGTCCATCGAAAGATGAATGGATAAAGAAGATGTGGTTTATGTATACAATGGATATTACTCAGCAATTAGAAACGACAAATACCCACCATTTGCTTCAACGTGGATGGAACTGGAGGGTATTATGCTGAGTGAAATAAGTCAATCGGAGAAGGACAAACAGTGTATGTTCTCATTCATTTGGGGAATATGAATAATAGTGAAAGGGAATATAAAGGAAGGGAAAAGAAATGTTGGGAAGTATCAGGAAGGGAGACAGAACATAAAGACTCCTAACTCGGGGAAACGAACTAGGGGTGGTGGAAGGGGAGGAGGGCGGGTGTTGGAGGGGAATGGGTGACGGGCACTGAGGTGGACACTTGACGGGATGAGCACTGGGTGTTTTTCTGTATGTTGGTAAATTAAACACCAATAAAAGTTAAAAAAAAAAAAAAAAGAAAATATAAAAATCAAATCTGAAATACTCGAAACGACTCGAAAATACTCGAATGGAATCAAAAATCCACAAATCAAATCGAAAATACTCGAATTCATTCCAAAATACTCGATTGAATTGAAAACACTCGAATTGAACCGAAAATACTCAAATCGAATAGAAAATACTCGTATCGAATTGAATTGAATTGAAAATACTGGAATCGATTAAAAAATACTCGAATCGAATAGAAAAAACTCGAATCGAAATGAAAATACTCGAATCGAATAGAAAATACTCGAATCAAATCGAATCGAATCAAATCGAATTGAAGATAAACGAATCGAATCAAAAATACTCGAATTGAATCGAATTGAATTGAAAATACTCAAATCGATTCAAAAATACTCGAATTGCATAGTAAAAACTCGAATCGAAAACACTCGAATCAAATCGAAAAAACTCGATTCGAATAAAATATACACAAATCCAATAGAAAATACTCGAATGGAATCGAAAATACTTAAATCGAATCAAAAATACTCGAATCCATCCCAAAATACTCAAATCGAGTGGAAAATACTCGAATCAAATCCAAATACTCGAATCGAAACGAAAATACTCAAAATGAATCGAAAACACTCAAATCGAATTGAATTGAATTGAAATACACAAATCGATTAGAAAATACTCGAATCGAATAGAAAATACTCGAATCAAATTGAATTGAATTGAGAACACTCGGAATGAATCGAAAACACATGAATCGAATCGAAAAAACTCAAATAGAATCGAATTGAATCGAATTGAAAACACTCGAATCGAATCGAAAATACTCAAATCGAATAGAATCGAATTGAGAACACTCGAATTGAATCAAAAATACATGAATCTAATCGAAAATACTCGAATCGAATCGAATTGAATAGAAAATATTCAAATCGATTCGAAAATACTCGAATCGAATAGAAAATACTCGAATCCAATTGAATCGAATTGAATTGAAAATACACAAATCGAATCGATAAAACTCAAATAAAATCAAATTGAATCGAAATGAAAACTCTCGAATCGAATCGAAAATACTCGAATCGCATAGAACATACTGGAATTGAATCTAATCTAATCTAATCGAATTGAAAATACTCGAATCCAATTGACAATACTCGAATCGAATCGAAAATACATGAATCGAATCGAAAATACTCGAATCGAACCGAAAATACTCGAATCGAATCGAATTGAATTGAAAATACACAAATCGAATCAAAAATTCTCGAATCGAATCGAAAACACTCCAATCAAATTGAAAAAACTTGATTCGAATAAAAAATACTCAAATCCAATTGAAAATACTCGAATCGAATCAAAAATACTCAAATGGAATAGAAAATCCTCAAATCGAAATGAAAATACTTGAATCCATTCAAAAATACTCAAATCGAATCAAATGAACAATACTCGAATCGAATCGAATCGAATCGAATTTAAAATAAATGGAATTGAATTGAAAATAATGGAATTGAATCGAAAATACTCAAATCGAATCGAAAATACTCGAAAGGAATCGAAAATACACGAATCGAATCGAATTCAAAATACACGAATCGAATCGAAAATACTCGAATCGAATCGAAAAAACTCAAATGTAATCGAAAATCCTCTAATCGAATCGAAAATCCTCTAATCCAATCGAAAAACTCGAATCCGTTTCAAAATTCTCGAATCGTATCGAGAATACACGAATTGAATAAAAAATACTCGTATGGAATCGAAAATCCTCAAATCGAATCGAAAATACTCGAATATACTCCAAATACTCGAATCAAATCGAAAATCCTCGAATCAAATCGAAAATACTCTAATCGAATCGAATTGAATTAAAAATACTCGGTTCGAATCAAAAATACTCAAGTCGAATCGAAAATAGTCTGATCGAATTGAAAATTCTCGAATAGAATCAAATCGAATTGAAAATACACGAATCGAATCGAAAAAACTCGAATCGAATAGAAAATATTCGAATCGATTAGAAAAAACTCTATTCGATACGAAAATATTCAAATCCAAACGAAATTAAAGGAACAAAAGGCCTCCAAGGGGGAGGGGCCCCCGCGAGGAGCCGGGCTGAGGCCGGGGCGAGTGTCCCCAGGACAGGAGAGCCCCGTCCCGGAGGAGCAGGAGCTGCCACCAACCTTCCCCGCGGAAAGGGGCTCCCCGGGAATTGGAGCAGGATCCCCAGAAAGGCGGGGATGCCCTCGGGCTCCCTGGGACAGTAACAGAGGAACTGCGCCCCGGAGAGTGCGCCGAGCTCCCTAAGGGCTGCAGCGCTCGGCGGGACCCGGAGCAGCTCGGAGGGGCTCGGGCGGCGGCTCCGCGGAGGGGGCTGCGGGGCTCCGGGAACAGCTCAGCGGCGGCGGCTCGGGCGGAGGAAGAAGCTCCGCGCGGAGGGGGCTGCGCGGCTCCGGGAACAGCTCGGAGAGGCTCGGGCGGCGGCTCCGCGGAGGGGGCTGCACCGCCGGGAGCGCGAATCCAACAGCGCAGGCCCCGGAGCACAGGGCGCCGGGACACAGCCCAGGATCCGGCCTCCCCCGGGACAGGCAGAGGCCGGGAGGGCCCAGGACAGCAAGGACGCTCCTGCCTGGAACTGAGCAGATCAGCGGCCCCGCCCCGGAGCCCCCAGGCCCTGCAGAAGGAGAGCCCCGGAGCTACTGCGGGGGCTGACTCCAGGGTCCCAGAGCTGCCCCCGCCACTGTGGCTTCCTCCCGGGGCCTCACGGGGTCAACAACCCCCACCGAGCCCTGCACCAGGCAGGGGCAGAGCAGCTCCCCCAAGTGCCAACACCTGAGAATCAGCACAGCAGGCCCCTCCCCCAGAAGACCAGCGAGACGGACCAGTTCCAAGGGAAATCAAGGGACTTAAACTACACAGAATCGGAAGATACTCCCCCGTGGTTTTTTTTGTTTTTTGTTTTTTTTGTTTTTGTTTTTGTTTTTTTTTTGTTTTGTTTTGTTTTGTGCTTTTTTTTTTCTCTCTTTCTTCTTGATTTCTGATTGCTTCCCCCACCCCCCCTTTTTTCTTTTTTCTCCTTTCTTTCTTTTTCTTTCTTTTTCTTCTCTTTTTCCCCTATTTTTTTCTTCTTTCTCTTTTTTCTTTTTCTCTTTTCTTTCCTTCTCTCTCTTTTTCTCCTTTTCCCAATACAACTTGTTTTTGGCCACTCTGCACTGAGCAAAATGACTAGAAGGAAAACCCCTCAAAAAAAAGAATCAGAAACAGCCCACTCTCCCACAGAGTTACAAAATATGGATTACAATTCAATGTCAGAAAGCCAATTCAGAAGCACTATTTTACAGCTACTGGTGGCTCTAGAAAAAACCATAAAGGACTCAAGAGACTTCATGACTGCAGAATTTAGATCTAATCAGGCAGAAATTAAAAATCAATTAAATGAGATGCAATCCAAGCTAGAAGTCCTAACGACGAGGCTTGACGAGGTGGAAGAACGAGTGAGTGACATAGAAGACAAGTTGATGGCAAAGAGGGAAACTGAGGAAAAAAGAGACAGGCAATTAAAAGACCATGAGGATAGATTAAGGGAAATAAATGATAGCCTGAGGAAGAAAAACCTACGTTTAATTGGGGTTCCCGAGGGCGCGGAAAGGGACAGAGGGCCAGAATATGTATTTGAACAAATCCTAGCTGAAAACTTTCCGAATCTGGGAAGGGAAACAGGCATTCAGATCCAGGAAATAGAGAGATCCCCCCCTAAAATCAACAAAAACCGTTCAACACCTCGACATTTAATAGTGAAGCTTGCAAATTCCAAAGATAAGGAGAAGATCCTTAAAGCAGCAAGAGAAAAAAAGTCCCTGACTTTTATGGGGAGGAATATTAGGGTAACAGCAGACCTCTCCACAGAGACCTGGCAGGCCAGAAAGGGCTGGCAGGATATATTCAGGGTCCTAAATGAAAAGAACATGCAACCAAGAATACTTTACCCAGCAAGGCTTTCATTCAAAATGGAAGGAGAGATAAAGAGCTTCCAAGACAGGCAGGAACTGAAAGAATATGTAACCTCCAAACCAGCTCTGCAAGAAATTTTAAGGGGGACTCTTAAAATTCCCCTTTAAGAAGAAGTTCAGTGGAACAATCCACAAAAACAAGGACTGAATAGATATGATGACACTAAACTCATATCTATCAATAGTAACTCTGAACGTGAACGGGCTTAATGACCCCATCAAAAGGCGCAGGGTTTCAGACTGGATAAAAAAGCAGGACCCATCTATTTGCTGTCTACAAGAGACTCATTTTAGACAGAAGGACACCTACAACCTGAAAATAAAAGGTTGGAGAACCATTTACCATTCAAATGGTCCTCAAAAGAAAGCAGGGGTTGCCATCCTTATATCAGATAAATTAAAATTTACCCCGAAGACTATAGTGAGAGATGAAGAGGGACACTATCTCATACTCAAAGGATCTATCCAACAAGAGGACTTAACACTCCTCAATATATATGCCCCGAATGTGGGAGCTGCCAAATATTTAAACCAATTAATAACCAAACTCAAGAAATACCTTGATAATAATACACTTATACTTGGTGACTTCAATCTAGCTCTTTCTACCCTGGATAGGTCTTCTAAGCACAACATCTCCAAAGAAACGAGAGCTTTAAATGATACACTGGACCAGATGGATTTCACAGATATCTACAGAACTTTACATCCAAACTCAACTGAATACACATTCTTCTCAAGTGCACATGGAACTTTCTCCAGAATAGACCACATACTGGGTCACAAATCGGGTCTGAACCGATACCAAAAGATCGGGATAGTCCCCTGTATATTCTCAGACCATAATGCCTTGAAATTAGAACTTAATCACAACAAGAAATATGGAAGGACCACAAACACGTGGAGGTTAAGGACCATCCTGCTAAAAGATGAAAAGGTCAACCAGGAAATTAAGGAAGAATTAAAAAGATTCATGGAAACTAATGAAAATGAAGATACAACCGTTCAAAATCTTTGGGATGCAGCAAAAGCAGTCCTGAGGGGGAAATACATCGCAATACAAGCATACATTCAAAAACTGGAAAGATCTCAAATTCAAAAGCTCACCTTACACATAAAGGAACTAGAGAAAAAGCAACAAATAGACCCCACCCCCAGCAGAAGAAGAGAGTTAATTAAAATTCGAGCAGAACTCAATGATATCGAGACCAAAAGAACTGTGGAACAGATCAACAGAACCAGGAGTTGGTTCTTTGAAAGAATTAATAAGATAGATAAACCATTAGCCAACCTTATTAAAAAGAAGAGAGAGAAGACTCAAATTAATAAAATCATGAATGAGAAAGGGGACATCACTACCAACACCAAGGAAATACAAACGATTTTAAAAACATATTATGAACAGCTGTACGCCAATAAATTAGGAAATCTAGAAGAAATGGACGCATTCCTGGAAAGCCACAAACTACCAAAACTGGAGCAGGAAGAAATAGAAAACCTGAACAGGCCAATAACCAGGGAGGAAATCGAAGCAGTCATCAAAAACCTCCCAAGACACAAGAGTCCAGGGCCAGATGGCTTCCCAGGGGAATTCTATCAAACGTTTAAAGAAGAAATCATACCTATTCTACTAAAGCTGTTTGGAAAGATAGAAAGAGATGGAGTACTTCCAAATTCGTTCTATGAGGCCAGCATCACCTTAATTCCGAAACCAGACAAAGACCCCACCAAAAAGGAGAATTACAGACCAATATCCCTGATGAACATGGATGCAAAAATTCTCAACAAGATACTAGCCAATAGGATCCAACAACACATTAAGAAAATTATTCACCATGACCAAGTAGGATTTATCCCTGGGACACAAGGCTGGTTCAACACTCGTAAAACCATCAATGTGATTCATCATATCAGCAAGAGAAAAACCAAGAACCATATGATACTCTCATTAGATGCAGAGAAAGCATTTGACAAAATACAGCATCCATTCCTGATCAAAACCCTTCAGAGTGTTGGGATAGAGGGAACTTTCCTCGACATCTTAAAAGCCATCTACGAAAAGCCCACAGCAAATATCATTCTCAATGGGGAAGCACTGGGAGCCTTTCCCCTAAGATCAGGAACAAGACAGGGATGTCCACTCTCACCACTGCTGTTCAACATAGTTCTGGAAGTCCTCGCCTCAGCAATCAGACAACAAAAAGACATTAAAGGCATTCAAATTGGCAAGGAAGAAGTCAAACTCTCCCTCTTCGCCGATGACATGATACTCTACATAGAAAACCCAAAAGCCTCCACCCCCAGATTGCTAGAACTCATACAGCAATTTGGTAGCGTGGCAGGATACAAAATCAATGCCCAGAAATCAATGGCATTTCTATACACTAACAATGAGACTGAAGAAAGAGAAATTAAGGAGTCAATCCCATTTACAATTGCACCCAAAAGCATAAGATACCTAGGAATAAACCTAACCAAAGAGGTAAAAGATCTATACCCTAAAAACTATAGAACACTTCTGAAAGAAATTGAGGAAGACACAAAGAGATGGAAAAATATTCCATGCTCATGGATTGGCAGAATTAATATTGTAAAAATGTCAATGTTACCCAGGGCAATTTATACGTTTAATGCAATCCCTATCAAAATACCATGGACTTTCTTCAGAGAGTTAGAACAAATTATTTTAAGATTTGTGTGGAATCAGAAAAGACCCCGAATAGCCAGGGGAATTTTAAAAAAGAAAACCTTAGCTGGGGGCATCACAATGCCAGATTTCAGGTTGTATTACAAAGCTGTGGTCATCAAGACAGTGTGGTACTGGCACAAAAACAGACACATAGATCAATGGAACAGAATAGAGAACCCAGAAGTGGACCCTGAAATGTACGGCCATCTAATATTCGATAAAGGAGGAAAGACTATCCATTGGAAGAAAGACAGTCTCTTCAATAAATGGTGCTGGGAAAATTGGACATCCACATGCAGAAGAATGAAACTGGACCACTCTCTTTCACCATACACAAAGATAAACTCAAAATGGATGAGAGATCTAAATGTGAGACAAGATTCCATCAAAATCCTAGAGGAGAACACAGGCAACACCCTTTTTGAACTTGGCCACAGTAACTTCTTGCAAGATACATCCACGAAGGCAAAAGAAACAAAAGCAAAAATGAACTATTGGGACTTCATCAAGATAAGAAGCTTTTGCACAGCAAAGGATACAGTCAACAAAACTAAAAGACAACCTACAGAATGGGAGAAGATATTTGCAAATGACATATCAGATAAAGGGCTAGTTTCCAAAATCTATAAAGAACTTATTAAACTCAACACCAAAGAAACAAACAATCCAATCATGAAATGGGCAAAAGACATGAAGAGAAATCTCACAGAGGAAGACATGGACATGGCCAACATGCACATGAGAAAATGCTCTGCATCACTTGCCATCAGGGAAATACAAATCAAAACCACAATGAGATACCACCTCACACCAGTGAGAATGGGGAAAATTAACAAGGCAGGAAACAACAAATGTTGGAGAGGATGCGGAGAAAAGGGAACCCTCTTACACTGTTGGTGGGAATGTGAACTGGTGCAGCCACTCTGGAAAACTGTGTGGAGGTTCCTCAAAGAGTTAAAAATAGACCTGCCCTACGACCCAGCAATTGCACTGTTGGGGATTTACCCCAAAGATTCAGATGCAATGAAACGTCGGGACACCTGCACCCCGATGTTTCTATCAGCAATGGCCACAATAGCCAAACTGTGGAAGGAGCCTCGGTGTCCATCGAAAGATGAATGGATAAAGAAGATGTGGTTTATGTATACAATGGAATATTACTCAGCAATTAGAAACGACAAATACCCACCATTTGCTTCAACGTGGATGGAACTGGAGGGTATTATGCTGAGTGAAATAAGTCAATCGGAGAAGGACAAACAGTGTATGTTCTCATTCATTTGGGGAATATGAATAATAGTGAAAGGAAATATAAAGGAAGGGAAAAGAAATGTTGGGAAATATTTCCCAATATGTTCTGGGAGACAGAACATAAAGACTCCTAACTCGGGGAAACGAACTAGGGGTGGTGGAAGGGGAGGAGGGCGGGTGTTGGAGGGGAATGGGTGACGGGCACTGAGGTGGACACTTGACGGGATGAGCACTGGGTGTTTTTCTGTATGTTGGTAAATTAAACACCAATAAAAGTTAATTAAAAAAAAAAAAAAAGAAAATACTCGAATTGAATAGACAATACTCATATATATTCCACAATTCTCGAATTGAATCGAAAATACTCGAATCGAATCGAAAATACTCGAATAAAATCGAATTGTTTGAAAATACTCGAATCGAATCAAAAATACTCAAATTGAATCGAAAATAGTCAAATCGAATGGAAAATTCTCGAATAGACTCGAATCGAATTGAAAATACTTGAATTGAATCGAAAATACTCGAATCGAATAGAAAATACCCGAATTCAATAGAATCGAATTGAAATCCTTGAACCGAATAGAAAATACTCGAAACTATTAGAAAATACATGAATCGAATCGAAAAAAATTGATTTGAATCGAAAATACTCAAATCCAATCGAAAATACTCGAATGGAATCCAAAATACTCAAATCAAATTGAAAATACTCGAATCCATTCCAAAATACTCTAATTGAATCGAAAATACTCGAATCGAATAGAAAATACTCGAAACGAATCCAAAATACTAGAATCGAATCGAATTGAATTGAAAATACTCGTATTGAATCTAACATACTCGAGTGGAATCGAAAATCCTCAAATCGAATCGAAGTACTCGAATCTCGTCCAAAATACTCGAATTGAATCGAAAATACTCAAATCGAATCGAATTGTTTGAAAATACTCGAACGAATCAAAAATAGTCGAATCGAATCGAAAATAGTCGAATCGAATTGAATTAAATTGAGAACACTCGAATTGAATCGAAAGTAAACGAATTGAATTGAAAAAACTCGAATCGAATCAAATTGAATCGAATTGAAAACACTCGAATCGAATCGAAAATACTCGAATCGAATCGAAATGATTCGAATTGAAAATACTCGAGTCGAATTGAAAATACTCGAATCGAATCCAAAAAACTTGAATCGAATCGAAAATACTCAAAACGAATCGAAAATACTCTATTCGAATAGAAAATACGAGAATCGAATAGAATAGAAAATACTCGAATCGAATCGAAAATACCCAAATTCAAATAATCAAATTGAATATATTTGAATCGAATCGAAAATACTCCAAACGAATCGAAAATACTCGAATCGAATAAAAAATACTCGAATCGAATCGAATTGAATTGAATTGAAAATACTAGAATTGAATCGAAAATACTCGAATCGAATCGAAAATACTCAAAGCGAATTGAATCGAATTGAGAACACTCGAATTGATTAGAAAATACATGAATCGAATTGAAAAACTCGAATCGAATCGAATTGAATCGAATTGAAAACACTCGAATCGAATCGAAAATACTCGAATCGAATCAAAAATACTCGAATCGAATTGAATTGAAAACACGCGAATCGAATCGAAAATACTGGAATCGAATAGAAAATTCTCTAATAGAATTGAATTGAATTGAAAATACTCGAATTGAATCGAAATTACTCGAATGGAATAGAAAATACCCGAATTCAATAGAATCAAATTGAAAATACTTGAATCGAAAATAATGAAACGAATCGAAAATACTCAAATCGAATAGAAAATACACGAATTGAATAGAATCGAATTCAAAATACATGAATCGAATTGAAAATACTCGAAACCAAACGAAAATACTCAAATCGAATCGAAAAAATTGATTCGAATCGAAAATACTCAAATCCATATGTAAATGCTCGAATCGAATCGAAAATACTTGAGTGGAATAGAAAATCCTCAAATCAAATTGAAAATACTCGAATCCATTCCAAAATACTTGAATCGAATAGAAAATACTTGAATCGAAAATACTCGAATTCGAAAAATAACACAAATCGAATCAAAAATTCTCGAATCGAATCGAAAACACTCCAATCAAATTGAAAAAACTTGATTCGAATAAAAAATACTCAAATCCAATTGAAAATACTCGAATCGAATCAAAAATACTCAAATGGAATAGAAAATCCTCAAATCGAAATGAAAATACTTGAATCATTCAAAAATACTCAATCGAATCAAATGAACATACTCGAATCGAATCGAATCGAATCGAATTTAAAATAAATGGAATTGAATTGAAAATAATGGAATTGAATCGAAAATACTCAAATCGAATCGAAATACTCGAAAGGAATCGAAAATACACGAATCGAATCGAATTCAAAATACACGAATCGAATCGAAAATACTCGAATCGAATCGAAAAAACTCAAATGTAATCGAAAATCCTCTAATCGAATCGAAAATCCTCTAATCCAATCGAAAAACTCGAATCCGTTTCAAAATTCTCGAATCGTATCGAGAATACACGAATTGAATAAAAAATACTCGTATGGAATCGAAAATCCTCAAATCGAATCGAAAATACTCGAATATACTCCAAATACTCGAATCAAATCGAAAATCCTCGAATCAAATCGAAAATACTCTAATCGAATCGAATTGAATTAAAAATACTCGGTTCGAATCAAAAATACTCAAGTCGAATCGAAAATAGTCTGATCGAATTGAAAATTCTCGAATAGAATCAAATCGAATTGAAAATACACGAATCGAATCGAAAAAACTCGAATCGAATAGAAAATATTCGAATCGATTAGAAAAAACTCTATTCGATACGAAAATATTCAAATCCAAACGAAAATACTGAAATCGAACGGAAAATACTCGAATGGAAACGAAAATCCTCAAATTGAATAGAAAATACTCGAATCAATTCCAAAATACTCGAAACGAATCGAAAATTCCTGTATCGACTCGAAAATACTCGAGTCGAATCAAATCGAATTGAAAATTCTCGAATTGAATCGAAAATACACGAATCGAATCGAAAAAACTTGAATTGAATAGAAAAAACTCGATTCGAGTTGAAAAAACTCGAATCGGATCGAAAAACTCGATTAGAATAAAAAATATTCAAATCCAATCGAAAATACTCAAATCGAGTCGAAAATACTCGAATCAAATCGAAAATACTCGAATCGATTCAAAAATACTCGAATCGAATCGAAAACACTCGAATGGAATCGAAAATCCTCAAATCGAATCGAAAATACTCAAATTGAGTCGAAAATACTCGAATCGAATCTAAAATACTGGAATCAAATCGAAAATACTCAAATCGAATGAAATCGAACTGAAAATACTCGAATCTAATCGAAAATACTCGAATCTAATCGAAAATACTCGAATTGAATCGAAAAAACTCGATTCGAATAAAATATACACAAATCCAATAGAAAATACTCGAATCGAATCGAAAATACTCGAATGGAATCGAACATCCTCAAATCGAATCGAAAATACTCGAATCCATTCCAAAATACTCAAATCGAGTGGAAAATACTCGAATCGAATCCAAATACTCGAATCAAAACGAAAATACTCGAATTGAAAATACTCGAATCGAATCGAATTGAATTGAAAATACACGAATCAATTAGAAAATACTCGAATCGAATAGAAAATACTCGAATTTAATTGAATCGAATTGAGAACACTTGAATTGAATCGAAAATACACGAATCGAACCGAAAAAACTCGAATAGAATCGAATTGAATCGAATTGAAAACACTCGAATCGAATCGAAAATACTCAAATCGAATAGAATTGAATTGAGAACACTAGAATTGAATGGAAAATACATGAATCGAATCGAAAAAACTCAAATAGAATCAAATTGAATCGAATTGAAAACTCTTGAATAGAATCGAAAATACTCGAATCGAATAGAAAATACTGGAATCGAATCTAGTCAAATCGAATTGAAAATACTCGAATCAAATAGAAAATACTCGAATCGAATCAAATTGAATTGAAAATACACGAATCGAATCGAAAATTCTCGACTCGAATCGAAAACACTCGAATCGAATCGAAAACACTCGAATCGAATCGAAAATACTCAAATCGAATCAAATGTAAAATACTCGAATCGAATCGAATTGAAAATCCTGGAATTGAATCGAAAATACTCAAATCGAATCGAAAATATTCTAATCGAATCGTAAATTCTCGAATAGAATCTAATCGAATTGAAAATACTCGAATCAAAAATACTAGAATGGAATCGAATATCCTTGAATCCATTCCAAAATACTCGAATTGAGTTGAAAATACACGAATCGAATCAAAAAAAAACACGATTCGAATAGAAAATACTGAAATCCAATAGAAAAAACTCGAAACGAATCGAAAATACTCAAATGGAATCGAAAATCCTCAAATCGAATAAAAAATACTCGAATATATTCCAAAATACTCGAATCTGCTCAAAAATACTCGAACTTCATCGAAAATACTAGCATCGAATTGAATTGTTTGAAAATCTTCGAATCGAATCGAAAATACACTAATCGAATCAAAAATACACAAATGCAATCGAAAATACTCGAATCGAATTGCAAATACTCGAAATGAATTGAAAATACTCGAATGGAACCGAAAATACTCTAATCGAATCGAAAATCCTCTAATCGAATCGAAAATACTCGAATCCTTTTCAAAATATTCGAATCGTATTGAAAATACACGAATTGAAACAAAAATACTCGTATGGAATTGAAAATCCTCAAATTGAATCGAAAATACTCGAATACATTCCAAAATGCTTGAATAGAATCGAAAATACTCGAATCGAATCGAAAATATTCGAATTGAATCGAAAATTCTCGAGTAGAAAGGTTTCGAATTGAAAATACACGAATCAAATAGAAAAAATTCGAATCGAATCGAAAATACTAGAATCGAATCAAAAAAACTCGATTCGAATCGAAAATACTCAAATCGAATCGAAAATACTCGAATCGAATTGAAAATACTCGAATCGAATCGATTGAATTAAAAATACTCGGTTCGAATAGAAAATACATGAATCGAATCGAAAATACTTGATTCGATTCAAAAATATTCAAAACCATACGAAAATACTGAAATAGAACCGAAAATAAAAAAAAAAAAAAAAAGAACCGAAAATACTCGAATGGAAACGAAAATCTCAAGTCGAAACGAAATACATGAATCCATTCCAAAATACTCGAAACGAATCGAAATTTCTCATATCGACTCGAAAATTCTCGTTCAAATCGATCGAAGTGAAAATTCTCGAATCGAATCGAAAATACTCGAATAGAATCAAAGAAACTTAAATCGAATAGAAAAACACTCAATTCGAATCGAAAAAACTCGAATCGGATCGAAAAAACTCGATTAGAATGGAAAATACTCAAATCCAATCGAAAATACTCAAATCGAGTCGAAAATACTCGAATCGAATCAAAAATACTCGAATTGAATCGACAATACTCAAATCGAATCTAGAATAATCTAATTGAATTGGCAATACTCGAATCGAATCAAATATACTCGAATCGATTTGAATCCTATCGAAAATAATCGAAAAGACTCGAATCGAACCGAAAATACTCGAATCGTGTTGAATATACTCGAATCGAATAGAATCGAATTGGAAATAATCGAATCAAATCAAAAATCCTCAAATTGAATCAAAAATACTCAAATCGATCGAAAATACTCGAATTCAATCGAATCGAATTGAAAATACTCGAATCGAATAGAAAATATTTGAATCAAATCGAAAGTACTCGAATCACATCAGAAATAATTGATCGACTCAAATCTAATCGAAAATACTAGAATCGAATCGAAAATCCTCAAATCCAATCGAAAATCCTCGAATCAATTGAAAATACTCGAATCTAATCGAAAATACTCCAATCGAATCGAAAATACTCCAATTGAATCGAAAATACACGAATACAAATGAAAATACTCGAATCGAATCGAAAATAATCAAATCGTATCAGAAATAACTGAATCGACTCGAGTCTAATTGAAAATACTCGAATCAAGTCGAAAAACCTCAAATCGAATCGAAAATACTCGAATCGAATAGAATTAAAAATACTCGATTAGAATAGAAAATAATAGAATCGTATCAGAAATAATTGAATCGACTCGAATCTAATCGAAAATACTCAAATAGAATCGAAAATCCTCAAATCGAATCGAAAATACTCAATTTAATTGAATCGAATTTAAATACACGAATTGAATCGAAAATACACGAATCGAATCGAAAATACTCGAATCGAATCCAAAATACTCGACTTGAATTGAAAATAATCGAATCGAATGGAATCGAATCGAAAAAAATCGAATCTTATCAAAAATACATTTGTCAAATCGATGATACACCAATCGAATCGAAAATATTCGAATGGAATCGAAAAGAATCGAATCGAATCGAAAATAGTCGAAACAAATTGAAAATACTCGAAGAAACGAAAATATTAGAGTATAAACGAATATACTCCAAACGAATAGAAAATCCTCAAATCAAATCGAAAATACTCGAAACGAATCGAAAATACTCAAATCAAATAAAAAATAATCGAATCAAATTGAATTGAAAAAACGTTTCGAATGGCATTAAAAATACTCGCATCGAATCGAAACGAAAATACTCGAGTTAAATCAACAATACGCGAATCGAATCGAGAATCTAATCAAATCGACAATACTAGAATCGAAAATACTCAAATTGAATCCAATAGAATCGAAAACAATCGAAAATACTTGAATCGAAATGAAAATACTCGAATCGAATCGAATCGAAAATACACAAGTCGAATCGAAAATACTCGAATCAAATCAAATTGAATAGAAAATACTGGAATCGAATTAAAAATACTCGAATCGAATCAAACCGAAAATACTCGAATTGAATCGACAATACTTGAATCGAATCGAGAATAATCGAATCGAATAGACAATACTCGAATCGAATCGAAAATTATCCAATCGAATCGAACCGATATGAAAATAGACGAATCGAATCGAATATAATCAAACCGTTTGAAAATACTCGAATCAATTCGAAAATACTCGAATTGCATCGAAAATACTCGAATCGAATCAAAAATAATGGAACCAAATCGAAAATACTCAAATCGAATAAAAAATAATTGAATCGGATCAAAAATAATTGAATCGAATAGAATCGAATCGAAAATAATCGAATCTTATCGAAAATACATTTGTCGAATCGAAGGTACTCCAATCACATAGAAAATATTCGTAGGGAATCAAAAAGAATCCAATCAAATCGAAAATAATCAAATTGAATCGAAAATACTCGAATCGAATCGAAAATAGTCAAATGAATAAAAAATACTTGAATCGAAAAGAAAATACTCGAATCGAATCGAATCGAAAATACATGAATCAAATCAAATCATATAGAAAATACTCGAATCGCATTGAAAATACTCGAATTGAATTGAAAATACTCAAATCTGGGATCCCTGGGTGGCGCAGCGGTTTAGCTCCTGCCTTTGGCCCAGGGCGTGATCCTGGAGACCCGGGATCGAATCCCACGTCGGGCTCCCGGTGTATGGAGCCTGCTTCTCCCGCTGCCTATGTCTCTGCCTCTCTCTCTCTCTCTTTCTGTGACTATCATAAATAAAAAAAATAAAAAAATAAAAAAGACAAAAACCTTATTGTTAAAAAAAAAAGAAAGAAAATACTCAAATCGAATCGAACCGAAAATACTCGAATTGAATCGAGAATAATAGAATCGAATCGACAATACTCGAATAGAATTGAAAATTATCCAATTGAATCGAACTGATATGAAAATGGTTGAATCGAATCGAAAATAATCGAATCGTTTGAAAATACTCGAATCAATTCGAAAATACTCGAATCGAATCAAAAATAATCGAATCGAATAGAAAATACTCGAATCGAATAAAAAATAATTGAATCGAATCGAAAATAATCGAATCGAATAGAATCGAATCAAAAATAATTGAATCTTATAGAAAATACATTCGTCAAATCGAAGGTACTCCAATCACATAGAAAATATTTGAAGGGAATCGAAAAGAATCGAATCAAATCAAAAATAATCAAATCGAATTGAAAATACTCGATTCGATTCGGAAACACTCGAATTGAATCGAATTGAAAATACTCAAATCGAATCAAAAATACTCGAATCGAATCAAAAATACTCGATTCGAAACGAAAATAATCGAATCGAATCAAATCAAATTGAAAATAATCAAATGGAATCTAATTGAAAATACTTGAATTGAATCTAATCGAAAATACTCGAATGGAATTGACATTACTCGAATCGAATCGAGAATAATCTAATTGAATCGACAATACTCGAATCGAATGGAAAATACTCGAATCGAATCGAATCGAATCGAAAATAATTGAAAATCCTCGAATCGATTTGAAAGTAGTCAAATGAATCGAAAATACTCGAATTGAATCGAAAATACTCAAATCGAATCGAAAATAATGGAATGGCATCGGAAATAATTGAATCGACTCGAATCTAATCGAAAATACATGAATAGAATCGAAAATCCAATCGAAAATACTTGTTTCGAATCGAAAATAATCGAATCGTATCGGAAATAATTGAATCGACTCAAATCGAATCGAAAGTACTCGAATCGATTCGAAAATTCTCAAATAAAATAAAAAATACTCGAATCGATCGAAAATTCTCGACTCCAATAGAAAATAATCGAATCGTATCAGAAATAATTGAATTGACTCGAATCTATTCGAAAATAAACAAATGGAATCGAAAATCCTCAAATCGAATCAAAAATACTCGAATCGAATTGAATCGAATTGAAAATAATCGAAACGATTCGAAAAAACTCGAATCGAATCGAAAATATTCGAATGGAATCGCAAAGAATCGAATCGAAAAGAATCGAATCGAGTCAAAAATACACGAATTGAATCGAAAATACTCAAATCGAATCGAATCGAATTGAAAATACTCGAGTCGAATCGAATCGAAAATACTCGAATCGAATCAAAAACACGTTTCAAATCAAAAATAATCGAATCATATCGGAAATAATTGAAACAACTCGAATGTAATCGAAAATACTCGATTCGAATTGAAAATAATCAAATCGTATCGGAAATAATTGAAACGGCTCGAATCCAATCGAAAAAACTCAAATTGAATCGAAAATACTTGAAGAAACGAAAATATTTGAGTCGAAACGAAAATACTCGAATCAAATCGAAAATCCTCAAATCGAATCGAAAATACTCGAATCAAATCGAAAATACCCGAATCGATTGAAAAGAATCGGATTGAATCGAAAATAATCGAATCGTATCGGAAATAATTGAATCGACTTGAATCTATTCGTAAATACACAAAAGGAATCAAAAATCCTCAAATCGAATGGAAAATACTGGAGTCGAATCGAAAATACTCGAATCGAATAAAAAATTATCGAATTGAAGCAAACGAAATTGAAAATAATCAAATCGATTCGCATTGAAAATACTCGAATCGAATTGAACCGAAAATACTCGAATTGAATCGACAATACTCGAATCGAATCGAAAATACTAGACTCGAATCGAATCGAATCGAAAATAATCGAAAATACTCGAATCGAATTGAAAATAGTCAAATGAATCGAAAATATTCGAATCAAAATGAAAATACTCGAAACTAATTGAAAATAATCGAATCGAATGGAATCGAATCGAAAATAATCGAATCTTATCGAAAATACATTTGTGTCAATCAAAAGAACTAATATCGAATCAAAAATATTCGAATGGAATCAAAAGGAATCGAATCGAATCGAAAATACTCCAATCGAATCGAAAATAATCAAATCATTTGAAAATACTCGAATCGACTCGAATCTAATTGAAAATACTTGAATCGAATGGAAAATACTCGAATCGAATCGCAAATAATTGAATCGTATCGGAAATAATTGAATCGACTCGAATCTAATTGAAAATACTTGAATCGAATCGAAAACACTCAAATCGAATCAAAAATACTCGAATTGAACCAAAAATACTCAAATCGAATCGAATCGAATTGAAAATTCTCGAATCAAATAGAAAATACTCGAATTGAATCGAAAATAATTGAATCGTATCGGATATAATGAATCGACTCGAATCGACTCAAAAACACTCGAATCTAATCGAAAACTCTAATTGAATCGAATCTACTCGAATCGAATCGAAAAAACTCTAATCGAATCGAAAATAGTCGAATCGAATGGAGAATAATCGAATTGAATCGACAATACTTGAATCAAAATGAAAATACTCGAATCGAATCGAATAGTATCGAAAATAATCGAAAATACTCGAATCGAATCGAAAATAGTCAAATGAATTGAAAATACTCAAATCGAAACGAAAATACTCAAATGGAAGCAAATCGAAAATACACGAATCAATCAAAAATACTCGAATCGAATCAAATCGAATCAAAAAGTTCGAATGGAATTGAAACAAAAGATCGAATCGAATTGAATCGAAAAAATCGAATTGAATCGAATTGATTCGAATCAATTGGAAAAAATCGAATCGAATTCAATCGAAGAAATCGAATCGAATTGAATCGAATCGAAAAAATTGAATCGAATCGAATCTAATCGAATTGAAAAAATCGAATCGAATCGAATCAAAAAAACGAATCTGACGAATCGAAGAAATCAAATCGAATCAAATAGAAAATAATCAAATCGAATCAAATCGAATTGAAAATAATCTAATCAAATCAACTAGAATAAAAAATAATAGAATCGAATCGTATCCAATAGAAAATAATCGAATCAAAACGAAAGGAATCAAATCAAACGAATTGAGAATAATGGAATCGAAACGGTTCGAAAATAATTGAATCGAATTGAATCAAATCGAAAAAAATCGAATCAAATCGAATCGAATCGAAAATGATCGAATCAAATTTTTTTTTATAAATCTTTTTTTTAAATTTTTATTTATTTATGATAGTCACAGAGAGAGAGAGAGGCAGAGACACAGGCGGAGGAAGAAGCAGGCTCCATGCACCGGGAGCCCCATGTGGGATTCGATCCCGGGTCTCCAGGATCGCGCCCTGGGCCAAAGGCAGGCGCCAAACCGCTGCGCCACCCAGGGATCCCGATCGAATCGAATTGAATCGAATATAATCTAATCGAATCGAATAAAAAATAATCGAATCGAACAAAACAATAATCCAATCGAATCGAATCGAATAAAAAATAAACGAATCGAAAAGAGTCGAATCGAAAATAATCCAATCGAATCGCAAATAATCAAATCGAATGGAAACGAAAAAAATCGAATTGAATCGAAAATAATCGAATAGAATCGAATCGAAAATAATCAAATTGAACCGAAAAAAATCGAATCGAATCGAAAACAATCGAATCGAATTGAAAACAATCGAATCGAATCGAAAAGAATCGAATCAAATAGAAACAAATCAAATCAAATCGAATCGTATTGAAAATAATTGAATTGCATCGAATCGAATATAATCAAATTGAATCTAATCAAATCGAAAATAATCGAATCGAATCGAATCGAAAATTATCAAATCGAACTGAATCGAATCGACAATATTTGAATCAAAGGAATTGACAATAATCTAATCGAATCAAAAATAAATGAATCAAAGAGTCGAATCGAAAATAATCCAATCGAATCGAAAATAATAGAATCGAATCGAAAAGAATCGAAACGAATACAAAATAATCGAATTGAATGCAATCGAAAATAATCTAATAGAATCAAAAATAATTGAATCGAGGCAAATCGAATGAAAATATTCTATTCGAATCGAATTGAATAGAACAAAATCGAATCGAATTGAAAATAATCTAATCGAATCGAAAATAATCTAATCGAATCGAGTCGAATCGAATATAATCGAATCGAAACAAAAAGAATCGAATCGTATTGAAACAAAAAGAATCGAATCGAATCGAGAATAATGGAATCGAAAGGAATCGAAAATAATTGAATTGAATCGACTCAAAATGAAAATAATTGAATCAAACTGAATCGAAAATAATCGAATCGAATCGAATCTAATAGAAATAATCGAATCGAATTGAATTGAATCGAATCGAATCAAATTGAAAAAAATCAAATCGAATCGAATCGAAAATAATCGAATCGAATTAAATAGAATCAAATCGAATCGAAAATAACCGAATTGAAACGAATCGAATAGAAAATAATCGAATCGAACGAAACGACAATAATCAAATCGAATCGAATCGGTTAAAAAAATAAACGAATCGAAAAGAGTCGAATCAAAAATAATTGAATCAAATTGAAAAGAATCGAATCGAATCGAAAAGAATCAAATCGAATCAAATAGAAAATAATCGAATCGTATCAAATCAAATAGAATATAATCGAATCGAATCGAAAATAATCGAATCGAAAAGAATGGATTCGAATTGAAAAGAATCGAATCGAAAAGAATCGAATTGAATCGAAATAATCAAATCAAATGGAATCGAAAAGAATCGAATCGATTCGAAAAGAATCAAATCGAATCGAATAGAAAATAATTGAATCAAATCAAATGGAATATAATCGAATCTAATCAAAAATAATCGAATCAAATTGAAAAGAATCGAATCGAAAAGAATTGAATCAAATAAAAAAAAGAATTGAATCGAAAATAATTGAATCGATTTGAAAATAATCGAATTGAATCGAATAGAATATAAAATAATCTAGTCTAATCAAAAAGATTCAAATTGAATCAAATCAAAAAAATCGAATCGAATCAAATCGGAAATAATCTAATCGAATCGAATCCGAAATATTCGAATCGAATCAAATCGAATCGATTCGAATCGAAAGTAATCGAATCGAATCGAAATAATCCAATCGAATCAAATCGGAAATAATAGAATCGAATCGAATCAAATTGAATCTAAAAAAATCGAATCGAATCAAATTGAAAATGAATCGAAAGAAATCGAATCGAAAACAATCAAATCGAAACGAAAAGAATAAAAAAAAAGAAACGAAAAGAATCGAATCGAATCGAAAATAATCGAACTGAATCAAATCAAAAATAATTGAATCAAATAGAATTGGATCGAAAATAATTGAACCGAATCGAAAATAATCAAATTGAACGAAAAGAATCGAATCGATTTGATTCAAAAGAGTCTAATCGAATCAAAAATAATCGAATCGAATCGAATCATAGCAAAAATGAAAAAGGAAGAAATAAGAAACTTGAACAGACAGATAACCAGCAATGAAATTGAATCAGCAATCAAGAATCTCCCAACAGGAGACGCTTAGATCAACAGAACAGAATGGAAGGCCGAAACAAGATACAAACCTGTAACTCTATGATCCATTAATCGACAACAAGGCAGGAAGGAATATCCAATGGTACAAAGACAGTCTCTTCAACAAACCCTAATCCTGACCCCAAGATAAGAACAAATGGTGTTGGGAAAACCAGGCAGCCACATGCAGAAACTGGACCACTTTCTTACACCATATATATAAAAAATAAATTCAAAATGGAGGAAAGACCTAAATTTGAGACCTGAAACCATAAAAAGATGAAAAGAAAGGCAGCAATGTCTTTGACATTGGCCATTGGATCTTCTTGCTAGATAAGCCTCTGAGGTGAGGGAAACAAAAGCAAAAATACTATTCATCAAATTGAAAACCTTCATCAAATTGAAAACCTTCTGCAAAGGGAAGGAAACAACCAAAGCCAAAAGGCAACATACAAAATGAGAGGAGATATTTGTAAACAACACATCCAATAAAGAGTTAGTATCCAAAATACATAAAGCAAATATAAATCTCAGCATCCTAAACACAAATTATCCAACTGCAGATGGGCAGAAGACATGAATGGACTTTGTCTCTGACAAGACATCCAGATGGCCGCCAGACACATGGAAAGACACTCAGCGTCACCCATCATCAGGGAAATGCAAACCAAAACCACAATGAGATGTCACCTGACAGCCATCAGAATGACTAAAATTAACAACACAAGAAACAACAGGTGTTGGTGAGGCTATGGAGAAGGGGGAGCCCCCTTACACTCCTGGTGGGCATACAAACAGGTGCAGCCACTGTGGAAAACAGTGTGGGGGGTCCTCGAGAATTTAAAAATAGGGGATCCCTGAGTGGCGCAGCGGTTGGGCGCCTGCCTTTGGCCCAGGGCGCTATCCTGGAGACCAGGGATCGAATGCCATGTCGGGCTCCCGATGCATGGAGCCTGCTTCTCCCTCTGCCTGTGTCTCTGCCTATCTCTCTCTCACTCTCTCTCTCTCTCTCTCTCTCTGTGACTATCATAAAATTTTTTTTAAAAAAGAAGTTAAAAATAGAGCAACCCTACGATTCCAAAATTGCACAGCTAGGTATTTACCCCGAGGATACAAAAGTAGTTTAGTAGATTTGAAGAGGGACACGCAGCCCAGTGTTTGTAGCAGCGTTATCAACAACAGCCAAACTGTGGATACAGCCCAGATGTCCGACAGATGAATGGACAGAGACGATGTGGTAAATATACACACTGCGACATCCCTCGGTCATCAGAAGGGATGAAATGAAGCCACTTACAATGACGTGGGAGAAGTGGGAAGGATTTATGCTAAATGAACTCAGTCAGTCAGAGAAAGACAGATACCAAATACCATACAATTGCATTCGCATGTGAATTTTAAGAAACCAAACAAACTGGCAAAGGGGCGGGGGGGGGGATGAGAGAAGCAAACCAAGAAACACACCCTTAACCACAGAGAATAAACTAATAAATACCAGAGGAAGATGGTATTGGAGTTCAGGGAGATGGGGATATGGAGAATCAGGGGATGGGGATAGTGGAGGGCACCTGTGACCAGTACCAGACGTTGTATCCAAGGGTTGAATCACTATGTGGTAAACCTGAAACTATATCATACTGTGTTTAAAAACAGGAATCCAAGTAAAACTTTAAAATAATAATTGGAAAAAAAAGAAAAAGAAAGGGATCCCTGGGTGGCGCAGCAGTTTTGCACCTGCCTTTGGCCCAGGGCGCGATCCTGGAGACCTGGGATCTAATCCCACATCGGGCTCCCGGTGCCTGGAGCCTGCTTCTCCCTCTGCCTGTGTCTCTGCCTCTCTCTCTCTCTCTCTCTCTCTCTTTGACTATCATAAATAAATAAAAATTTAAAAAAATAAATAAAATAAAATAATAATTGGTATTGATGAACCATGTGCACACAAGGGATAAAATCAGAAAGACAACTGAAAATCTAAATAAAGAGTATTTAGAGCCACAAATCCCCTCCTGACCTCAGCTCAGGAGAAGTCTGCCATGTCTATTCTTACCCCAGCAGAAGCCTGGATTTTGATGTTCTGGGGAGGCCACTGACTTGGTGGAGTCAGGCTATCTTTGAACCCAAAACCTAAATAGAGTGCATAAAACTAAACTGCCCAAGATACTAGGAGTCCCAGTGCAGGCACATGCCAAGACCAAAACACTAACCATACACAGACATAACTCTAACCCTACACTTAATCCTAATGTTAACCTAACCCTTAAACAAGACCTATCACTAATCGAAAACCAAACACAAACCCCAAGACCGAAACACTTTCACTGAACCTTCCTGCCAACCCTCACCCTAACTCCTAAACCTATTCTAAACCCTTAACCCTGACCCCTACCTTAAATCTAACCCTAACCTCTAACTGAAACCTTAACTTAATGTACTCAAATCCTATTCCTAACCTTAACCTGTACCCTAACCCTAACCCTCTGATACTAATCCTATCTCATACCCCAAACTGTACCCTAACCCGTCCCCTAAAACTAACCCCTAACCCACTCCCTAACCCAATCTCTTACCCTTTTCAAAACCGTACCCTGACCCTGACCTGACCCTAACCCTAACCCCTAACCAAACACTAACCCGAACCCTAGCCCTAACCCCTACCCTAACCCTAACCCTTGCCCAAACCCTAAACCTAGCCCTAACTTTAACCCTAACCCCTAAACCTAATCTCTAACCCTAACCCTTACCCTAACCCAAATCCTAACACTAACCCTAACCCCTAAACCTAAACCATACCCTAACCCACACACTAACCCGTACCCTAACCCTAACCCGTACCCTATCCCGTACCCTAAACCTAATCCTAACCTCTAACCCTAACCCTAAACCTAACCCATACCCTAACCCTAACCCCTAACACTTAGCCCTAACACAAACCCTAACCCTAACCCCTAACCCATACCCTAACGCTAACCGTAACCCTAACCATCTAACCCTAACCCGAACCCTAACCCTAACACTCTAAGCCTAACCCTAACCCCTAACACTAACTGAAACTAACCCTAACCCTCTATCCCTAACCCTATCCCTAACGCTAACACTCTAAACCTAACCCTAACCCTAACGCTAACCCTAACCCTCTAAGCCTAAACCTAACCCCTAACACTAACCTTAACGCTAATCCTAACCCTAACCCTCTAACCCTAACCCTAACCATAACCATAACCCTATCCCATAACCCTAACCCTAACCCGAACACTCTTACTCTAACCCTAACCGAACTCTAACCCTAAACCTAACCCTAAACCTCTAACCCTACCCCTAACCCTACCCTAACCCTCTAACCCTAACCCTAACACTCTAACCCTAATCCTAACACTCTTACTCTAACCCTAACCCTAACCCTAACCCTCTAACCCTAACCCTAAACCAAACCCTAAACCTAACCCCTTACCCTGACCCTAACCCTAACCCCTAACCCTAACATAAACACTAACCCCTAACCCTAACCCTATCCCTCTAACACTAATCCTAACCCTAACCCTAATCCTAACGCTAATCCTAACCTAAACACTAACCCTAACTCTAACCCTAACTCTAACCCTCACCCTCTAACCCTAACCCTAATCCTAACCCTAACACTAACCCTAACCCCTAAACCTAAACAGTACCCAAACCCACAAACTACCCGTACCCTAACCCTAAACCTAACCCATACCCTAACCCATACCCTATCTCGTACCCGAACCCTAACCCGAACCCTAACCTCTAACCCCAAACACTAACCCTAACCCGTAACCTAACCCTAACCCCTAACACTTAACCTTAACCCAAACCCGAACCCTAACCCTAACTCTAACCACAACCTAACCATCTAACCCTAAACCTAAACCTAACCCTCTAAGCCTAACCCTAACGCCTAACCCTAACACTCACCCTAACCCTAACCCTCTAACCCTAACACTAACCCTAACCCCTAATCCTAACCCAAACCCAAACCCTAACCCTAACACAAACCCCTAATCCTAACACATACCCTAACCCACACCCTAACCCCTAACCCCAACCTGTACCCTAACCCGTACCCTAACATGTACCCGAACTTTTACCCCTAACCCCTAACCCTAACCCTAAAACTAACATTAACCCTTACCCTAACCCTAACCCCTAACCCGAACCCTATCCCAAACCCTAACCGGTACCGTAACCTGTACCCTAACCCGTACCCTAAACCTAAATCTAACCCCAACCTCTAACCCTAACCCTAACCCACTAACCATAAACCTAACTCTAACCCCAACCTCTAACCCTAACCCCTAACCCTAACACTAACACTAACCCCTAATGCTAACCCTAACCCTAACCCAAACCCTCTAACCCTAACCCTAACCCTCACCCTCTAATCCTAACCCTAACACTAATCCTAACCCCTAAACCAAAACTGTACCCTAACCCGCACACTACCCCTAACCCTAACCTCTAATCCCTAACACGAACCCTTACCCTAACCCTAACCTGTACCCTAACCCTAACCCCTAACACTTAACCCAAACCCTAAACCTAACCCCTAACCCTAACCCAAACCCTAACCGTAACACTAAACATCTAATCCTAACCCGAACCCTAACACTAACCCTAACCCTCTAAGCCTAACCCTAATGCCTAACCCTAACACTCACCCTAACCCTAACCCTCTAATCCTAACCCTAACCCTCTAACCCTAACCCTAACCCCTAATCCTAACCCTAACCCAAACCCAAACCCTAACCCTAACGCTAACCCCTAACCCTAACCTGTACCCTAACCCACACCCTAACCCGTACCCTAACCCTAGCCCTAAACGGTACCCTAACCCGTTCCCTACCCATACCCTAAACCTAACTGTAACCCATACCCTAAACCATAACCTAACCCTAATCCTAACCCTAACACATACCCTAAACCTAACCCTAAGCTTAACCCTAAAACTTAACCCTAAACCTAACACGTACCCTAACACTAACCCGTACCCTAACCCTAACCCATACCCTAACCCTAACTTTTTCCAAATCCTAACCCTAACGCTAACCCCTAACCCTAACCCGTACCCTAACCTGAATCCTAACCCGTACCCTAAACCGTTCCCTAACCCGTACGCTAACCCATAACCTAAACCTAACGCTAACCCGTCCACTAAACCGTACCCTAACCCAAATCCTAACCCTAAAATGTACCCTTACCTTAACCCTAACCCGAACCAAACCCTAAACCCTAACCGTAACCCTAACCCTAACCGTCTAACTCTAACCCTAACCCTATCACTAACCTTCTAACCCTAACCTTAACCGAAACCCGTAACACTAACCCTAAACCATACCCGAACACAAATCCTAACCCTAACCGTAACCCGAACCCTAACATGCACCCTAACCCGTACCCTAAATCTAACCCATACCTTAACCTGTAACCTATCCCTGACCCTAACCCTAACCCCTAATCCTAACCCTGACCTGTACCCTAACCCGTACCCTAACCCTAATACTGACCCCTAACTGTAACCCTAACCCTTACCCTAACCCGAACCCCAACGTGAACCCTAGCCCTAACCCTAACCCGTACTCTAATCTGTACCCTAACCCTTACCCTAACCATAACCTCTAACCCTAAATCGTACCCTAACCCGTACCCTAACCCAAACGCTAACCCGTATTCTAACCCTAACCCTAACCCCTTACCCCTAACCCTAACCCTCTAACCCTAACCATAACCATAACCATAACCCTAAACATAACCCCTTACCCCTAACCCTAACACTAAACCTAACCCTAACCCTCTAACCCTAACACTAACCCTTACCCTAACCCATACCCTAACCCTAACCCTTACCCTAACCCTCACCCATACCCGTACCGTAACACGTACCTGTACCCTAACCCTAACCCGTACCCTAACCCTAACCTATACCCTAATGCTAACAAGTACCCGTACCCTAATTCTCACCCTTAACCTAACCCTTACCCATACCCAACCCGTCCCCTAACCCGTCCCCTAACCCTAACCTGTAACCTAACCCTAACCCATACCTTAACCCTAACCCATACACTAATGCTAACACGTACCCGTATCCTAACTCTCATGCTTACCCTAAACCTAACCCATACCCTTCCCGTCTCCTAAGCCATACCCTAACCCTTACCCATACCCAAACCTGTTCCCGAACCCGTACACTAACCCGTACCCGAACCCTTACTCTAACCCTACCCCTAACCCTAAGCCTAACCCTAACCTGTACCCTAACCCTAACCCTAACCCGAACCTTAACCCTAACCCATTCCCTAACGCTATACCATACCCTAACACTTACCCTAACCCGTACCCTAACCTTAACCCTAACCCTTTCCATAAACCCTAAGACGTACCCATACCCTAACACGTACCCGTACCCTAAGCCAAACCCGTACCCTAACCCTAACCCTTACCCTAACCTAACCCGTACACTAACCCGTACCCTAAACCTGAACCTAACCTGTACCCTTACCCGTACCCTAACCCCTAACCCTAACCCATACCCTAATGCTAACCCGTACCCTAACCCAAACCGGTACCCTAAACTGTACCCTTACCCTGACCCTAACCGTAACCCTAACCCATACCCTAACCCGTTCCCTGAACCGTACCCTAACCTAACCCTAACACTAACCCTAACCCTAACTCGTTCTGTAACCCATTCCCTAACCAGTACCCTAACCCTAACTGCTACACTAAACCCAACCCTAACCCTAACCCATAACCTAACCCGACCCTCACACTTACCCTTAACCGTACACTAACCCTTAAACTAAAGCTAAACCGTACCCTCACCCATACCTAATCCGTACCCAACCCGTACCCCAAGCCAAACCCGTACCTTTACGCTAACCCTAACCTGTACCCTAACCCATACCCTCACCCTAACCCGTACCCTAACCCTTAACCTAAACGTAACCCCTAATCCCTAAACCTAAACCTAACCCTATCCCCTAACCGTAACCGTAACCCTAACCCCTAACCCCTCACCCACACCCATTCACTAACCTGTACCCTAACCTGAACCCTTTCCGTACCCTTACACTTACACGTACCCTTACCCTAATCCTAACCCTAACCTGTAGCCTAACCAGTTCCCTAACCCGTACCCTAACCCTTACCCTAACCCGTACCCTAACCCATACACTACTCCTAACCCGTACCCTAACCTGTACCCTAACCCGAACCCCGACCCTAACATGTACCCTAACTCTAACCCTAACCCGTACCCTATCCCGTACCCTAACCCGTTCCTTAACCCGTACCCTAACCCATACCCGATCCCGTACCCTAACCCAAACCCTAACGCATTCTTAGCCCGTACCCTAACCCTAACCCTTACCTTAACCCTAACCATTACCCGTATCCTAACCCTAAACCTAACCAAACCTGTACCCTAACCCTAACCCTATCCCATACCCTAACCTTACCCTAACCTGTACACTAACCCGTACCCTAACCCTATCCCTAACCCTTACCCTAAACCCTAACCCGTACACGTTCCCTAACACATATCCATACCCTACCCTAACCCATAACCTAACCCTAATCCTTGCCCTAATCCATACACTAATGCTAACATGTACCCGTACCCTAACTCTCACCCTTACCCTAACCCATTCCCTAACCCGTCCCCTAACCCATATCCTAACCCTAACCTGTACCCGAACCCATTCCCGAACCTGTACACTAACCTGTATACTAACCCTAACCCTAAACCGTACCCTAACCCGTACCCTAACACTAACCCGTACCCTAACCCTAACCCGTACACTAACCCTAACCCGTACCCTAACCCTAAACCGTACCCTATCCATTACCCTAACCCTTACCCTAACCCGTTCCTTAACCCATACGCTAACCTATACCCTAACCCGTACGCTATCCCGTACCCTAAACCTAACCCTTACCCTAAACCCTAACCCATAGCTGTACCCTGACACGTACCTGTACTCTAACCCGTACCCTAACCCTAACCCATACCCTAATGCTAACACGTACCTGCACCCTAACTCTCACCCTTACCCTAACGCTAACGCATACCCTAACCCTAACCCGTACACGAACCCGTTCCTGATCGCCCACACTAACCTGTACCCTAACCCGTACTCTAACCCTAACCCTAACCTTAACCCGTACCCTACTCCTCACCCATACCCTAACCCATACCCTCACCCGTACCCTAACTCGTACCCTTACCCTAACCCGTACCCTAATCCTAACCCTAACCCATACCCTATGCCTTACCATAACCCTAACCCTAACCCTTAGGGCAACCCTAACCATTGCCCTAACCCGTACCCTAACCCGTACCCTAACCCTAACCTTATCCCTGAACCCTAACCCGTACTCTAACACATACCTGTACCCTAATCCGAACCTGTACCCTAACCCTAACCCATACCCTAATGCAAACACGTACCCGTACCCTAACACTCACCCTTACCCTAAACCTAACCCATACCCTAACACGTCCCCTAACCAGTACCCTAACCCTATACCGTACCCCAAACCCGTTCCTGAAACCGTACACTAACCTTCACCCTAAACCGTACTCTAACCCTAAACCAAACCCTAACCCGTACCCTACGCCTAACCCGTACCCTAACCCGTTCCCTAACCCACACCCTAACCTGTACCCTATCCCATACCCTAGCCCTAACCCGTAACTTAACCAATATCCTAACCCGTACCGTAACCCTAACCCTAACCCATACCCTAACCCTAACCTATACCCTAACCCGTACCCTAAACCTAACCCGTCCCCTAACACTAACAGTTACCCTAACCCTAACCCGTATCCTAACCCGTACCCTAACCCGTACCCTAAACCTAACCACTAACTCTTACCTGTACCCTAACCTGTACCCTAACCCATACCCTAACCCAAACCCTAACCTGGACTCTAACCCTAAAACATACCCATATCCGTACTCTAACCCGGACACTAACCCTAACCGGTACCCTAACCCTAACCCATACACTAATGCTAACACGTACCCATACCTTAACACTCACACTTACCCTAACCCATACCCTTACCTGTCCCCTAACCTGTTCCTTAACCCTAACCCATAACCAAACCCGTTCCCTAACCCGTACATGAACCCTTACTCTAACCCTAACCCGTACCCTAACCCTAAACCATACCCTAAGCAGTACCCTAACACCAACCCATACCCTAACCCATACCCTAAACCGTACCCTAACCCATACCCTAACCAAACCCCTAACCCTAAACCGCACCCTAAACCTAACCTGTACCCCAACCCTAAAACATACCCTAACCTGTAACCTAACCCATGTCCTAACCCAAACCCTAACCCTAAACCCGTACCTTATACCCAACCTGTATCCATACCTTAACCCTAACCTGTACCTTAACACTAACCCGTAACCTAACCCTGACCTGTACCCTAACCCTAACCCGTACCCAAACCTAACTCGTACCCTAACCCTAACCCTAACCCGTACGCTAACTCTAACCAGTACCCTAACTTGTGCCCAAATCTGTACCCTACCCTGTTCTGTAACCCGTAACCTAACCCTATCCCTAACCTTAACCATAACCCTAACCTAACCCTAACCCCTTACCCTAACCCTAACCCATGCCCGTAACCTAACCCATACCATAAGCCGTACCCTAAGCCTAACCCACCCCTAACCCGTACCCTTAACCTAACCCGTAACCTAACCAGTACCCTAACCCATATCCTAACCCGTTCCCTAAGGGTAACCCTAACCCTAACCCATACCCTAACCCGTCCCCTCACCCTAACCCGTACCCTAACCCTAATCAGTACCCTAACCCATACCCTAAACCGTACAATAAACCTAACCCGTACCCTAACCCGTACCCGAATGGTAACCCATACCCTCACACTAACCCTAACTCATACCCTAACCCGTACCCGAACCCGTACCCTAACCCGTGCCATAACCCGTCCCCTAACCCTAACCCGTCCCCTAATACTAGGAGTTACCCTAACCCTAACCCGTACCCTAACCCGTACCCTACACTACAGTTACCCTAACCCTAACCCGTACCCTAACCCTAACCCGTACCCTAACACTAACAGTTACCCTAACTCTAACCCGTTCCCTAACCTGTACCCTAACCCATATCCTAACCCAAACCCTAACCCTAACTCGTACACTAACCCTAAACCATACCCGTACCTTAACCCTCACCCATACCTAACCCTAACCTGTACCCTCACCCTAACCCATACCCTAACCCTCACCGTACCCTAACCCTAAACGGTACCCGTACCCGAAACCAAACCGTACCCTAACCCTAACCTGTACTCTAACCCTCACCCATACGCAAACCCTAACCTAACCCTAACCCGTACACTAACCCTAACCCGTTCCATTACACTAACCCGAGCCGAAAACCTAACCCGTTCCGAACCCTAAAACGTACCCTAACCCTACCGTACCCTAACCCTAACTACTAACGCCTAACCCTTAACCGTACCCTAACACTAATGCATACCCGAACCCTAACCATACCCTAACCCTAACCCTAAGCGGTACCCTAACCCGTACCCTAATCCTAACCCATTCCCTAACCCTTGCCCTAACACATACCCTAACTCTAACCCTAACCCTAAACCCTAACCCGTACCCATACCCTAACCCGTACCCTCACCCTAACCCGTAACCTAACCCTAACCTGTACCCTAACCCTACCCGTACCCTAACCCTAACTACTAATGCCTAAACCTTAACCGTACCCTAACACTAATGCGTACCCGAACCCTAACCCGTACCCTAACCCTAAGCAGTACCCTAATCCTAACCCGTTCCCTAACCCTTACCCTAACACATACCCTAACTCTAACCCTAACCCTAAACCCTAACCCGTACCCATACCCTAACCCGTACCCTCACCCTAACCCATACCCTAACCCGTACCCTAACCCTAACCCGTACCCTAACCCTAAACCGTACCCTAACTCTAACCCATACACTAATGCTAACACGTACCCGTACCATAACTCTCACCCTAACCCTAACCCATACCCGAACCCATTCCCTAACCCATACACTAATCCGTACATGAACCCTAACCCGTACCCTAACCCTAAACCGTACCCTAACCCTAACCTGTGCCCTAACCCTAACCCGTACCCTAACACTAACCCGAACCCTAACCCATACCCTAACCTTAACCCATACCCTAACCATAACACTAAACCTAACCCTAACCCGTACCCTAACCACTAACCCATAACTTAAGCCTAACCCTAACCCTAACACTTACCTAACCCTAAATGTAACCCTAACCCCTAACCCTAACCCGTACCCTCACCCGTACCCTAAACCTAACCCATTCCCAAACCCTAACCCCAACCCTATCCCTAAACCGTTCCCTAATGCTAACCCGCCCCTAACCCTAACCTGTACCCTAACCCTCATCCCTAACCCTAACCCCTAACACTAACCCATACCCTAACACTATCCCGTACCCTAACCCGTACCCTAACCCATTTCCTAACCCTAACCTTAACCCGAACCCGTACCCTAACCTAACCTGTCCCCTAACCCTAACCCGTCCCCTAACCAGTACCCTAACCCTAACCCATACCCAAACCCTAACCAGTACCTAACCCGAAACCTAACCCGTACCCTAACCGTTCCGTAACCGGTTAACTAACCCTAACCCTAACCCTAATCGTAAACTTAACCATAACCCGAAACTAACCCTAACCCTAACCTAACCCCTTACCCTAACCCTAACCCGTGCCCATACCCTAACCTGTACCATAAGGGTAACCCTAACCCTAACCCTAACCCTAACCCGTACCCTTACCCATACCCTCACCCTCACCCTAAACCTAACCCGTATCCTAACCCTAACCAGTACCCTAACCTGTACCCTAACCCATATCCTAACCCGTACCCTAAACCTAACCTGTACCCTAAACCTAACCCTAAACCGACCCTAACCCATACTCTAACCCTAAACCGTACCCGTACCCGAACCCTAACCGGTATCCTAACTCTAACCTGTACCCTCACCCTCACCAGTACCCTAACCCTAACCCATACCCGTACCCTAACCCTAACCCATACCCTCACCCGTACCCGTACCTTAACCAGTACCCTAACCCATACCCCAACCCTAACCCATACCTGTACCCTAACCCTAACCCGTTCCCTCACCCTAACCCGTATACGAACCCAAATCCGTACCCTTACCCTAACCGGGACCAGTACCCTAACCCTAACCCATACCCTAACCCGTCCCTAACCCTATACAGTACCCTAACCCTAACCCCTAACCCATTCCCGTACCCTAACCATACCCGTACCCTAAACCTAACGCATACCCGTACCCTAACCCGTACCCTAACCATAACACTAACACGTACCCTGACCCGTACCCTAAACCGTACCCATACACTAACCCTAACCCGTACACGTACCTAACCATACCCTAACCCTAACGTACCCTAACCCTAACCCGTACCCTAACCCGTACACTAACCCTAAACCATACCTGTACCCTAACCCTAAACCGTACCCGTACCATAAACCTAACGCGTAACCTAACCCTAACCTGTACCCTAACCCGTACCCTAACCCTATCCCGTACACGAGCCCTAACCCCTACCCATTCCCTAACACTAACCCGTCCCCTAACCCTAACCCGTCCCCTAACCCTAACCGTACCCGTACCCTAAACCTAACGCGTAACCTAACCCTAACCCGTTTCTAACCCTAACCCGTACCCAAACCCTAACCCGTACCCTAACCCTACACCGTACCCTACCCGTACACTAACCCTAATCCATCCCCTAACCCTAACCGTACATTAACCCTAACCCGTACACGTACCCTAACCCTAACCCGTACCCTAATCCTAACCCGTACCCATACCCTAACCCTAACTCATACACATAGCCTAACCCTAACCCGTACCCTCACCCTAACCCGTACCCTAACCCTAACCCATACCCTAAACCTAACCCATATGCTAACCCTAACTCGTACCCATACCCTAACCCTTACCCGAACCCTAAACCGTACCCCAACCCTAACCCGTACCCTAACCAGTAACTTATCCCTATCCCATACCCTAAATCTAACCCTAACCCGACCCTATCCCTAACCTGTACCCAAACCTAACCCGTAACCTATCCCTAACCCGTACTCTCACCCTAATCCACACCCTAACCCTAACCCATACCCTAACCCTAACCCATACCCTAACCCTAACCCATACTCTAACCCTAATCCTAACCCGTACCCTAACCCTAACCAGTACTGTAACCCGTACCCTAACCCGTAACCTAACCCATACCCATAGCCTAACCGTTACCCGTATCTTAACCCTAACCCCTCCCCTAAACCGTAACCTCACCCGTACCCTAACCCTAACCTGTACCCTAACCCTATCCCATACTCTAACCCGTACTCTAACCCGAACCCATACCCTAACCCGAACCCTGGCCCGTTCCCTAACCCGTACTCTAACCCTAACCCGTACCCTAACCCAAACCCTAATCCGTACCCTAACCCTAACCCCAACCCTATCCTGTACCATAACCCTAACCCATAACCTAACCTTAACCCGTACCCTAACCCGTTTCCTAACCCTAATCCGTACCCTAACCCATACCCTAACCCTAACCTGTACCCTAACCCGTAGCCTAACCCTAACCCCTAACCCTAACCCTAACCCAGACTCAGGCCGCCGGGTGGGGGGCATCGGGTGGCTCCTGCCAGTGCTGAGGGGGCCGCACCCCATACCCCCACATGCTCAGATAGTGACCCCAGGGGTTCGCAGCCTGTGTCCAGGTCACACCTGCACGACGTTCCCTGCTCTCCTCAGGGCAGCTCAGACCTGGAGCCCCGAGTGCTCTGGGATGTGCTGGCCCGGGGTCCCGCCCACAGAGTCTAGCCCAGGGACACCTGGGAAGGCCTGGGGGTGCACTCAGGGCCACGGATGCCCCAGCTGTGTGGGTTCAGGGCAGGGGCCACATGGGGCTGGTGGTGTTCCTGGGACACGGGGCCAGGCCAGGGCAGGGGAGTAGAGGCGTCAGGTTCTGCGGGGACCAGGGCAGGGGGAGCACTGGCTCCCATGGGGGCATGCAGCAGGGGCTGCTCCAGGGCTGGAGGGGGCGCTGGCAGCACTGGGGGAGCCCGGAGCTGCATATCCCATGGCGGGAGCCGCACGGAGGCACCGGACACCCCAGGGTGCACATAACCCCCGGTGCACTTCACGTGTGAGGTCAACGCCTGTCCCCATGTGCAGACCTGACCCCAGAGATCGGCCCCCGCGGAGGGGCCCTGCGGGCTGCGGGGCCTGCGGGGCAGGTGTCGGCACCTTGGCGGCCTTGCTGGGCGGGGGCTGACTGAGCAGAGCCCCCTGCTGTCCCCTCTCCTAGGCAGCGAGCCCTGTTCTGTGTGCTGGCGGCCTACACCGTGTACGAAACCGTGAGTGTCTCTGCCCCCGCCTCCTGCCCCGTGGGCGGCCTTGTCCTGAGTGCTGGTGACCAGCAGGACTCACAGTTAGGGCCCCAGCTCCATGGCCCCAAGATTCCCTGGATGGTCTCTCTCCTCTGGCACAGGCAGGGGGCGGGGTGCAGACCTCCCAGGGGAGGCAGGGCCTGCGTGCCCGAGGGCCAGGGCTGCCCGGGGCCCCCAAGTGCACCGCAGCCGTCCTAGAGCTCGGGTCTGGACCCTGACAGATGGCACTACTGACGAGAACCGGGCGGGGAAGGCTCCCACTCCCCTGAAGGGCACGAGGCCGAGGCGCCCAGGAGGCTGCCCCCTTCCACGGCACATTCCAGAAGGGTCCCCGAGGACCCCAGCTCACATGCTCCCCAGCCCCGTGGGGTGTCCTGGCCTAGCTCCCCTCGTGGGACCTCCCAGGGGCCACAGTCAGGCCTCCGACCTGCCCTCAGGGGGGGTCTCCAAACCTGGCAGCTCCCCTGCAGCCTGGCACAGCTCACGGAGGCCCCTCCTCCTGGTCTGAGGATGGGGGCCCTGGCACGGCAGCCACAGGGCTCGGTAGCGGGGCCCGGGGTGCTGGCGCCCCAGCTGGTCCGGGTGGCCCTCACCTGCTCCCCCCGCCCTCTGGGAGCCCCCTCTGGGAGCCCGGGCTGGGAGGGAGCCGGGGGAGCCTGACACCCGCGGGGAGGGCTCAGAGGGGGCCTCGGGGCCCACGCCCTCCATGGGGCTCTGGCTCTTGCAGGAGGTGGGCTACTGCCAGGGCATGAGCGAGATCACGGCCATACACCTCATGTTCCTGCCCGAGGAGGACGCCTTCTGGGCGCTGGCCCAGCTGATGGTGGGCGACCGGCACTCCATGCACAGTAGGAGCCTGCTGGGCGGCCGGGCGGGAGAAGAGCTCAGGAGGGCCTCCCTGCAGGCTGCTGCACCGGGGGGCCGCGGGGACCCCGCCGCGGGCAAGGGCCCTGCCTCCCCAGTGGCCTCAGGGTCCTGGAGCCATGGCCACCCGCCCCACCGTCTACAGGCCTGGCTCGCACACCCGCTGCTCCCCCAGCCTCCCGCCTGGCTGCCTGCTTGCCCCCAGGACCCCCTGCCAGCCCACGGCCACACGGGGCTCAGGGGGCAGCATCTCCCCATCCTGGGGGCCCCCAGCCTCACTCCCAAGCCCCATAGAGGGCCGTGCATGCCCATCACCCTCCCCATGGCCTGCACCCGCTGCCCCTCGGGTCTGGGGACCCGCCTGAGAAGGTGCTGGGTCAGCCGGGCCTGGTCCTCAGCCCCCAGCCCACACCCCGCAGGGTCTCTGTGAGGACGAGGGTCCCCGGGCCACGCGCCCCCGGCCTGGGAGGCAGCCCTGCCCTCTGGGAAGAGCGGATCCAGTCAGGGCTCCAAGGGCGGTGGGCACACGGGGCTCAGGGCGTGGGAGGGAGGCCCCTGACCCGACACCCCCCACCCCGTCTGGTGCAGGAGGAGGCCCTGACCGTGGGGGCCTGGGGCCTTCTCAGGCTTCTTCGTCCCGGGCTTCCCGAAGCTCCTCAGGTTCCAGGCTCATCATGAGCGCGTCCTCGAAAGAGCTCTCCCCAACCTGAGGAAGCACATGGTGAGTGGAAGCTCCTGAGGCTCCGGCTCCGGGGCCCGGGACAGGGGGTGGGGGGCACGGCCCTCTGAGCTGCCCAGTGTTGGGGTTGCGATCCTCCTCTGGGGCCCGGGGCGCCCTCGGGGCTGGGCGGGGCAGTGGGGAGCGCATCCACCAGGCTCCAGGGGCTGCGGCGTGGGGCCTGAGCACCTCCTGCCCTTCCACCAGGACGAGGAGCAGATGTGCACGGGAATCTACACCCCCAAGTGGTTTCTCCAGTGCTTCCTTGGCCGGGTGAGTCCCCCCCGGGGACCTCCGCTCCCGGAGCTGCCCCCTGCCCCCAAGGAGTGCCCAGCTCAGCCCCACCCTCCAGACGAGCCAGGCCAGACCCTGGGGCCCTGAGGCTGAGGCTCGTAGCCCAGCCTCGTCCTGGAGAAGCCCAGAGGGTCCCTGGACGAGGTTCCGGGGGGCGGGCCATCTCTGCCTCAGCTCCCCCGGGGGAGGCCAGGTCAGCCTGGGGTGTGGCCGGGCCCTCTGCCCATTGGGCAGCCAGCCTGGGGTCCTCTCGAGGCGTGGTGTCATCAAGTGGGGGCAGAGTCTATGCCCCCATGGGTGCGGGGGGTGCTGGCCGGGGTCGGAACCCAGAACGGCCGGGAGCCCTGATCTCCCTGGGAGGAGGGCACGCACGGGGGCAGGCTGAGGGGCCTCGTTGGAGGCAGCCGAGGTGTGGCAGGGGCTGTGGGCAGATGGGAGGCCTAGCCTAGCCCCAGCCGAGCCCCCCAGGGGCCCTGCTCAGGCCGCTCCTCCCACCCCGCCGTCCCCTAGACCCCCTTCTCACTCACCCTGAAGCTCTGGGATGCCTATATATTGGATGGGGAGCAGGTGCTCAAGGCCATGGCCTACACCATCCTCAAGGTGCACAGGAGTAAGTGAGCCCCTGGGAGCCCAGGAGTGCCGGGGCAGGGGGTGGGGAGGACAGGGGCGGTGACCCTGTGCTCTGAGCAGCACCCAGACCTGGGGCGGGGGGACGGCGGGGCATGTGGGTGCAGCAGGGCTCCCTGAGAGGAGCAGTGGGCAGGGGCCACCCCAGCCAGCGCACTGCCCACGGCACTCCTGGGCACAGCGGGACCCCAGCCGCTGGCCTGGGGGCACCGGGAGCCACAGGGCAGGGCCCTCTGGGTCTGACTCACGCCCACCGCCCAGAGTGCGTCCTGAAGCTGCCCCTGGAAGGGCTCCGGGAGTTCCTCCAAGACTCTCTGGCCCAGCCCTGGGCCCTGGAGGACGAGGCAGTGCTCAGACACTTTCAGGCCTCCATGACCCAGCTCCGGAGGATGCGGTGCGATCTGCTCTCCCCAGGTGGGCTCAGGGCCCCGGCCCCTCCCAACTTGGCCTGCTGGGGCCCCCGTCCTCATCTCTGGGGCTCTCCTCTTCTGCTCCAGCCTCGGGGCCCTCAGGCCAGGGCTGGGCGGGCGGGCACCCACTGCAGGGCCTGGGCACCAGTAGCGTGGGGGGCTGAGCACAGGGCCAGGCCAGGGGGCCACGCGGGAGCCATGAGGACCCCAGGGATGCCCCACTGGGAACACACAGCCTGCTGGAGACACTGACCCCATCTGCCTCTTTCCAGCGGGACCTGCGGAGTTCCCCACGCGGCCCCTGGGCCTGGAGCGAGTATCCCCGGCGCCCAGGCCTCTCCTCCCTTCTCCGGCCTCTGAGCCACGGCCTAGGGTGGAGGAGCCGGCCTCCCTGGGCCCAGCCACCCAGCCTGAGCCGCCCGGACCCCCTCCTGGCCAGGCCATCGTCCAACTTCCCCCCAGTGATGGAACTCCCTCCCCATCTTCCCAGTGCAAGACGGTGCAGGCAGGCGGCTCCCGGACATGGTGGGCTTGAAGACAAAAAACGGGGTCCCCTTCCCTTCGGCACCTGCCTGGGCCACCCCAGAGGCCCCGTGACAGACCAGGCCCTGGATCCCCCCCCCGGGACTCCCATCACGGGGTCCCCCCAACCCCCGAGGGACGACGCTGTCGGGCCCAGGACACCCTTCCTGCCCCGCAGCCACTGCAGCTCGTGCCCCTCATTGGGCAGTGATGGGCACAGCCAGGGCAGAGCCAGGGTGGCGCTGAGCCCACTGCCCCGAGGCCCCGCACAGGCCCAGGACCCTCTGCCCTCCGCGTCCACGGGGCAGCTCGATGCTCACGGGCCTCGGGGGCAGAGCGTGGCGGTGAGTGCGGGGGCCCAGAGGCTCTGGCCCGCCGTCACCGTGCCCTGCCTCGTCTCACTGTCCTTCCCGGAGGGCGGCACCCCCCGCACAGGACACCAGCCCCTGACCCAGAGGGACCTGGGCTGGCCTGGCGCCAGGCTCTGTGGGGTCAGGGGCGACTCGAGCCCCACCCCCAGGCCCAGCACGAAGACCAATGGGATCCAGCGCCCCAGGGCCCTGGCCAGGCCTGCGTTCTGGCCCCAGGCTGAGCAAGCCCTCTCACAGCCGGATGTGGCCTCCTGGGCCCTGGGCATGCCCCACAGATCCAGGTCGCTGACCTAGGGCAGTCCTGGGGATCCCGGGACACCCCAGGGCAGGGCAACAGGGGCAGGCCCGTGGGCCCCACCTGCACCCATACCAGGAGGCAGGCTCCTCCACGTGCTGGGGCTCCAGCAGTCACCCGGCCCCAGGGGGCCCGAGGCCGGGGTCCAGCTGCCCTGCAGGGACCCAGCACAGGAGCCCATGAGCTGCAGGTCCAGGTCAGCCCTGCTGTCCTCAGAACCGCCTCTCAAAGCCCCAACCTAAGGACACACGCCCCCACCCAGAGTCTGCACAGGCTCCCAAGTGGGGGACTCCAGCACCTGCACCCCCATGGGATTCCCGCTTTCCTCTAAGGACAAGAAGGTCTCCCTCCCCAGGGGAAGGTGCGCACCCTCGGCTCTGAGCCCGTTTGCTGTAGAAAGTTCAATAAAGTTGTGTGAAATGCATGGCCAGCTTGTTTCTGCGTCTCCCGGAGCTCTGTGCAGGGGGCGCAGAGAGACCCCCAGAGAGGAGGAGGGGGGACTGCCCAGGCCCCGACCAGCTCCTGCAGGGGCGCCGCCAGGCACACACAGCTGACGTCCCCACGTGCCCTCCAGGGGCAGCCAGACACCAGGGTCAGGACCCCACAGACTCTACTGTGACTCAGCCTGTGCCCCGGGCCCAGGACGGGCCTCGGAGAGAGTGACAGCCGGGGAGCCTCAGGTCACCAGGGTCTGTGCAAAGCACCCTGGGAGGTCTGTGCTCCCTCTGTCCAGGGGGCCTGGGCTTCCCGGTCTCCGGGGAGCTTCCACCCCTTCCCACCCTGTGCCTGTGCGCCTGTGGCACATAGGGCCCGTGGGGCGGTCAGCGTGGCCCTGGAGGGGACGTCAGGACAGCAGGCCCTTGCAGTTCACGCACCTGGGCCACCCTCACCGGGCGGGCTCAGTGTGCATACCTGGTGCTGCTGGATCTCTTGCACCAGAGTGTGGAGGGCACCCTGCACGCCCTAGAGAGTAGGAGCAGGGCGAGTGTGGGGCTCGGCCTGGGGGCAGGCAGCGCTGGGGACCGAGGGACCCCAGTCCCGTCCCCACCCCGACTCCCACACACAGGCAGCCCCAGGGCTCCCCCCCACGGGCAGCCGGCTCCTCAGGAGCTCCCCCCAGGGCAGCCCCGAGGTCTGGCTCCCCGCTGGAGAGGCGTCGGGGAGAAGAGAAGCAGCCGGCGCTCGGCGGGGACCCAATGCCACCCGCGGGAATGTGGCCGAGCCAGACCTTCCAGCTCAGCTGACCCTCCAGCAGGACGTCATGGCAGGAGGGAGCCTGGGGTTGGCCAGGAGAACCCAGCTAGTTGCCCAGTGCCAGCACCAGAAATGATGGTGTTTCAACCATTTCGGTGTCAGGATGACGCGGCCCGAGGAGCAGATCACTGCACAGAGACAGACACACACACACCCCAAACCCAACAAAAGTCGGATTCCCCCGAATGTTGTCAGACAGCAGCCGGATGGTTACAGACACGAAGCTGGGGTCCCCGGTAGGACACACGGAGGACGCTACTGACCATGCTGCAGAGGCGCTGGAGGCCCGGGGATGTGCCTGCAGGTGCCAACGAGGAGCGCAGAATGGCGGGAAGCATCCTACAAAGTGGGGCCCCTCCTAGGAAAAGACGCCGGGGCCCCGCGAAGGCTCCGGATGCTGACATCTGTCCTCCTCTCTTTCAGCTTCTGGTTTTCCCCCTATTCTGTTCTTCCTGATTCTCCTTCGGCCTCCACCCTGCATCTGAGCCACCGACCACACGGGCTTCGTTACAACGTCGGGTCCTAAAAGGAGGCTGAGCTCTGGCTCCCGGGATCGGGAAGGATCATCGCCGAGGTTTGCGCTGATCCACTGAACTCGTGCCTTCGCAGCTCTTCTCTCCCTGCCTTACGGGGAAGGAAGCCCACTCCCACTCGGGCGGGACCGTCCCTCGTGGAGGACGTCATCTGGACCAAGGAGTGCAGCGGGGGCGTTCAAGAACAGGTCGCAGGTTAGACATAGTCCGGTTTGAGGTTTTTCCTGAAGCAAGCACTTACCTTCGATGTCATGCTTTATTAGTTCATCCATTTATTATTTGTTAAATATTTTATTTTTATGTCCTCTCTACACCCAACATGGAGTTCAAACTCACAATCCTGAGATCAAGATCCCCCGACCAGGCCAGCCAGGCACCCCCGTGCCATGTTTCTTATCTCTTTGCTGGCTCGCCTATCTCTGCATCCAACTGGGACATCGAGTCCATGACGGGGGAGCTTTAGCTACCTCCGAATCCTAAAACATTCTCGCTGTATCCCAATCCTAGAACGACCTTCGCCATTGAATAGCACTTTAAATCAATCATCAGTCAAATGACTCCTGGTAAAGGAAATGGCCAACTTTTCATGTGTGTGGGCCCCGCTCCCTGTTTATAGCAGCAATGTCCACAATAGCCACACTGCGGAAGGAGCCTCGGTGTCCATCGAAAGATGATGGATAGGGAAGCTGTGGTCTATGTATACAATGGAATATTCCTCATCCATTAGAAACGACAAATACCCACCATTTGCTTTGATGTGGATGGAACTGGAGGGTATTATGCTGAGTGAAATAAGTCAATCAGAGAAGAACAATCATCATATGGTGTCACTCATACAGGGAATATAATAGTGAAAGGGATTATAGGGGAAAGGAGGGAAAGTGAGTAGGGAAAAATTAGAGGGAGACAAATCAGGAGAGACACCTAACTCTGGGAAATGAACAAAGGGTAGTGGAAGGGGAGGCAGGTGGGAAAGGGTGACTGGGTAACAGGCACTGAGTGGGGCACTGGCCGGGATGAGCACTGGGTGTTATATGCTGGCAAATTGAACTCCAATAAAAATATACATAAAAAATGAAAATAAAAAGGGTGCAGATATATAAAAATAGAAAATAATAAACAATTAAGAAAATCGATGAAACCAAAATTGAAAATATTAACAAAATGTTCCATTGACAACCTTTAGATACACTAAGAAAAAAAGATAGATGATGCAAATAACTAAGAACAGAAATAAAAGTGGGGACATTACTACCAAACTTACATAAATAAAAAGATTATAATAGAATAATATGAACAATTAATTATAAGCAAACAAATTAGGAAACCTAGATGAAATGAGAAAATTTCTGAAACTTATGAATTACCAAAACTAACAGAAGAAGAAACAGAATTATTTCAACAGACCTATAACAAGTAGAGACTGAATCAGCAATCACAAGCCTCCCAGCAAAGTCTAGGAGCAAGTAGCTTTATTGGTGAATTTTACCAAATATTTTTAAAAATTAACACCAATCTTTCACAATCACCTAGAAAAAAATAAGAGATGAGGAAACAATTCCTAACTTGTTCTATTTGGCGAGCATTAGTCTAATGCCAGGAGCCAAAAACACCACAGAAAAGGAAACTATAGGTCAATATTCCTTATTAATGCAAAAATTAAAATCCTCAAAAAATAGTAACAAACCAAATTTTATAGCATACTAGCATACTAAAAGGATTATACACTATAACCAAGTGGTTTATCCCAGAAATGCAGGAGTGTTTCAAAATATGAAAATCAATGTTGTAATACACCACATTAATATAATTAAGCAAAAACCCCACACAATCATCTCAACTGACACAGCAAATTCATTTGACAAAATCCAACATCCTTCATGATTAAAACACTCACCAAACTAATTATAGAAGGGAATTTCCTCAATAAGATAAAAGGAATTCATGAAAAACCACAGCTAACATCATAATAGTGAAGGACTGATCCCCCTAAGATAGGGAATAAAACAAGGATGTCCACTTTCACCATTGCTATTCAGCCTTGTATTGGTAGTTCTAGTCAGACCAATTAGGCAAGAGAAGGAAACAAACAATACACAAACTGGAAAAGAAGTAGTAAATATTCATAGATAACATGATCCGATAAATTTAAAAATCCTAAGGAATACACAATAAAGAACTATTAGAGCTATAAACGAATTCAGCGAAGTTGTAGGATGTAATACCAATACACAAAAATCAGTTTTTATTTCTAAACACTAGCACTTGAGAGAGGATAAGTAGTGAGTGCTTAATGGTAAAGGCTTTCCTTTTGCGGTGACAAAAATATTCATGATAGATACAGAGAGTGATAGTTGTACATTGTAAATATATTAAATGTCACTACCAACAACTTTATGTTATGTAAAGGTCACCACAATTTAAAAAAATAACTCTGGTGCGTAGGTGACAATTGCAGACCAAATACATCAGAATCTCTGGGGGTTGGATCAGGTTTCATTATTTTCTAAAGTAACCCAGGTACTTCTTCTGTGTAGCTAAGATTAACTACTTGTTTACATATAATAAAGAGAATTTAGTAAGTGGTTGATATAAATAGAAGATCCTTTGGGAATATGACTGGCATAAAGTATTTCGCAATGCCAGGTACTTAAAACTATAATGTTTTGTTTAAGTTCATTTTTATGGGAATAGGACTTCAGAGTCTACTTAAGAGCTTTATTGCATAGCTGTCATTAAAACGTGCAATTTTTAGCTTTACGAAGTTATTCCCTATTGCCCACTCTCTCAACTTGAGATCTGAGAGTTCAATTGTAGTCTTTAAATTTTGAGACGCCATTTTGATAATCTGAGAAAAAAAAATATCAGTACAGCAACAAATGTTTTCTTTTATAATGAAACTTCCCAATTGATTTACATCTCCAATCTGTAAAAAATAAAATGATCTTACCTGTGTTTCCTGTCTTCATGAACGGCCTCCATCTCCCTTCCAGCTATCGTGTTTCCTTTCTCCATTCACCAAAGCTCTGAAGGAGTCCTACTGCCTCTAACTGCGCTCCTCTACCCTCTCCCGAACCCACTCAAATCCCATTTTCGATCCCATCACTGCATCAAAACTGCTATCAAAGCCCCAGTGATCTCCATACTGCTCAGGACAGCAGTCAGCTGTCTTCCAGTTATTTAATCAGTCACAGCTGACAGAAGGACCGATTCTACCTCCTCCTTCCTTTGACTCTTCTCGATGGCATATATCCTCCTGTTTTCCTTCTTAAGCTGCCCAACCATTTGCGGGTTTTTCCTTCACCTTCCGGGTGCCTCAGACTGTCCTTGGCCCCGCGCCACGTTCTAGGCACCCTCCCCCCACTGGCGACCTCAGCCTGCCCCGCGGCTCCTCCGTGTCCCCCGCACGCAGATGGCTCCCGGGTCCCTACCCCGGCGGAGACTCCGCTAGGCTGCAGCAGGCGCGGACCCACTCAGCCTCAGCGTCGCGATGGCTCGACGGCTCGATGGCTCGATGGCTCCTAGGACGCTCGTACCCGGCCCCCGCCCCCGGAGTCTGTTTCCAGGCTTTCCTTCGCGGTACCTGGTGACCTCAGCGCTCAAGGTCCCAGTCCTGGAGTCATGGCCCACATCGTCCTGCACACATTTCATCTCTCAGGCGGACCCCCACGGGAGGTCACGGGAGGCCACGGGAGACGCGGGGAGGGGGGTCTCCCTGGCGCGGCAGAGAGGCTCGCCCGGTGGTTAGTGCTCGGGAGCGCCTGGCGCGAACTCGGGTCTCTAAGCCACCGCTCAGCCCGCACGTCTCTCACGCCGCCCACACGGAGACTGCGGCCCCGCCGAGCTCCCGCCGCAGATACTGCGGCCAAAAGGAGCCGCCCCCGACTCCGCCCCCAGCCCGGCCCCGCCCCCGGCGGAAGTTCCCGGCGGGCCGCCTCCGCGGCTTCTGCGCCTGCGCGAAGATGGCGGAGGAGGGGACGGTCCGCGTGGTCCGCTGTGGCGGCAGCGAGCTCAACCTCCGGAGAGCCGAGTTCTCCGCAGATTCCAAGTACGGGGCCGCGGCCTCGGCCGCCGGGTGGAGGCGGGAGGGGGCAGAGGTCAGGCGCGTTGGGCTCGCGGACCCGCGGTCCCGGGCTCGGGGGGCGCGCGGGCGCCGGGGCCTGAGCCTGCGGCGGAGTGGAAGCTCCGCGCTGACCCCGACGCTGGGCGCGCCTCTGCCCGGGACCGCTCGACCGCGGGTCGGTGTGGGCGCGGGGTCCCCGCGGCACCTCGGGGAGGGTATTTCGGCGACCTTTGGCAGCTTTGCGTGATGAATCGGGGTGTTCGTTTCTGTGCGGGATAGCGGCATATATAAACCCTGGTCCCTTTTCTCAGGAGTTCGGTGTGATTGGAAACTGAGATACTCGCTACGTTTAAAACCCGGTTCTTAATCTTCTCTTCAGATGCTTTTTCCGTAAAACAGGAATATTTTGTGATCCATCTCCTAGGGTTGTTGAGATTGCTAAAATGCTGTAAGGCGTAGAAAGCAAGTAAACAGCCTGCAGTTAATGGCTTAGCGTTCGTCAGTTGTCATCTTCCTTGTTGCTCCCTTGTCAGCATCGTGTAGAAGTGATACTTTGTAGGAAGAGGTTTCAAATTTAAGGCCGGTGACCCTTAGTAAAAACACCTCTGTCGTGGAAGAGTCAAGATAATAGCTTAGGAAAGTTCATATCCCTCACAAAATTTTGCTTGTGGCCGGATGATACTTGTTGAACGCAGGCGAGGCTGAAGGAGCTTTCAGGAGCGTTCATAAACTGCCCTAGGAGTAAATCCTTGATCCTTCCATGAAAGAGGGTTTTGTTGATGTTTATCTTCTACATCAGGAAGAAATGGAGACTTAAAGGGTGCCAAAGTGCCGCCACTCTGGGCCTAGATCTAGGTATCCACTCTCTTTTTCTTTTTTTTTAAATTTTTTTTCATTTTTATTTATTTATGATAGTCACACAGCGAGAGAGAGAGAGAGAGAGAGGCAGAGACACAGGCAGAGGGAGAAGCAGACTCCCTGCACCGGGAGCCCGACGTGGGATTCAATCCCGGGTCTCCAGGATCATGCCCTGGGCCAAAGGCAGGCGCTAAACTGCTGCGCCACCCAGGGATACTTCCACTCTCTTTTTCCCGTGTACTGTCTCTCCACCTTACTGTAACGACACACAGTATTTTCTTTGCTAAGTCTTACAATTTGTTTTCAAGTATTTGTCAACTATGTATTGTTTATGACAAGCTGATACGACAGAAATTAAGATAACTTTAATATAGATCCTACCTTCAAGACCTTACAGTCTTGATGATGAAAAGAAAATAATTTGAAACGCGTTTCATAGTGTGGTACTTTGGAAGTTCCTAAGTAGGAGAGAGCATTTCAGACCGAGGGTGGGCGATTCCCAAGGAAGTGATATTTAGGCTAGGCCTTAGCAGGTGAGTGGTATTCTGACTAGGGGATATGGACAGGGGGCATTGCAGATAGCAGGCACGGGCAAAAGGAGTAGAAGCCTGAGGATACTGGACAGACTATGGTCCAGTTAGCCAGTACAAATGGTGGATGAAGAGAGCTCGTGACAGAAGAGGAACATGAAGCCGGCTCTTGATCGTTTGGTCCAAAGAGTGTATATTTTTATTCAATAGGTGGAGAACGATGGGAGGTACATGATTGTGTTTCTTCAAGAAAAATTAATCTGAAACCCATTTATAAAACTGTGCAATAAGTGGTGGAGAGCAGCAAGATCAGAGGTGGGTTGGCTTAGCATACTAGAGGTACAGTGTTGGCGTGGAAGGGAGAGTGATGTTGAGGTTTCCCTTCACTATAGGATCTTGGAAGAGTAACAGGAGTTTGCCCCACCAGTGATATTGGGGGAGGATATCCAGGCAAAGTGTGCAGCTTTAAATTGCTGGGGTGATGTGAGGGATAAGGGGTATCATGTGTGTACTGTCAGTACAACATAAGTCTAGGGGAGAAGAGTCTAGAAGAGTATACACCAGGGCTTAAAAGGCTAATGCAGCCATCCAAGCAAGACATTACTTTGGCCTGAGCTAAGATAATATTGAAGATGAAAGGGATGCCTGCACCTGGCTGGCTCAGCGGTTGAACATCTGCCTTCAGTTTAGGGTGTGACCCCAGTGTCCTGGGATCGAGTCCTGCATCGGGCTCCCTGCAGGGAGCCTGCTTCTCCCTCTGCCTGTGTGTCTCTGCCTCTCTCTCTGTCTCATGAGTAAAATCTTTTAAAAAAAATATTGAAGATGAAAAGACCATTTTGGAGTGATGTAGCAATTAGGATTAATGAGAAGATGATGAGTTCATTTGGGGGGCTGTTGAGTTTAAGGGTTAGGGAAATGACCAGTTGGACAAGCAAGGATTAGGTAGAAATTCAGTACTGAAGTTTGGGGAATTTGGTGAAGATTTAGCTATGTTTTTGTTGTTCGGTTTTTGTCATCTATGTAGAATGTAGCAATTAAAATCAGTTCTCTAGCAAATGAATAGGGTTTTAGTGAACTTATCAAGGAGTTGGGGATTATCTACAAGCGTTGGTTAGTTTATACAGAAAGAAATAAGGTAATTTTGTATTTTGCTTCAGGGAGCTTATCAAGAAATCTGAAACAGTAAATAAAACCATAGAATTGTGGCATATGAGCTGTCTTCTCCTGGTCACTGGGTGCTCTTGGAATTAGGACACAAAGACGCTGCTTGCAGGGGGTGTTCTGAGAGGCAAGCCGAGCGCTGGGTGTCCATGACACTAGGAGACATTCTTGTGTCTGGTATCACGGACTCAAGGTCCAGCACTGTCTGTATTACATCCTGTTACTTCCCACATTTATAGGATGCTCTGCATTAGGTTGCTAGGGCATAAAAGATTTTAAAAGAAGTCATTTTTGCCATTTGCATTCCTGAATTCTCACAAAGCTAATGTCCTTCTCTAGATATTTTTCTTTTGCAGACCATTCTATGTACTGCTGCTGTAATAATTTTCCTTAAGTGTTACTGTCATAATATTATTACTCTCACCCTTAGCCTTGCTCAGAACCCTGTAATAATCTTTTGTTGCCGTCCTTAAATACTGCTCTTTTGTTTGGCTTACAAGGCCTTCCGTGACCTAGCTTGAGTCTGCTCATCCAGTGTGTTTCCTGACATAACCCACTGTACACACTTCGCTTGTTAGATGGGTACATTTCCAGTTTCTTGTTAGTTGTATCCCAGCTTTTGCTTATGTTGCTATTTTTCCTTCCCAGCTCTTAAATTATGCATCCTTCAGAGCCTCATTTAAGTCCTGATTCCTGCTTGAAAGCATCCCTAACTTCTTGCTTCTCCACTTCATCAACAAAGATGATTTGAGTCCTATGTGACAAGCATTGTGGTAGGTGCTTACATGCATTTCTGTCTACAAGGTTAGGTATTATTATCCCAATTGTATGGAAGTATTTACTGAGTGTATACGGTGTATATTAAGGGTGCATTTGCATGTGTTGTTTCATTTCATCCTCATAGTCAGCCTGTGAGAAATCTTAGAGTGGAGAACGGTGACATTTTAGAGAAGTTAATCTCCCAACATTATTCAGCCCATTTGTGGTAAAGCTGGCGTTTGAACCTATTTGTGTTTGACTAGTTAAAAATGCGTCGTTGTCTACCATACGATACTTTTGTTACTGGATTTATAATAAGTACAGGCACCCTTCCTCCCCTGAAAGAGCTCACAGTCTGGTAGGGGAAGTCTTCCAAGGATGTCATGTGTTAAGTGCTGTGATAGAGCTAAGCCTGCCATCTTGTAGAATCATTCAGAGTGGTGCTGATGCGGAGTGAGAAAATGTGAGGCTTCACCTGAGCTGAATCTGTCTTAAGAAATTAATTATAAAGTGTTCTGGGTAGACCACAAAATATACCAAAGCCTGGAGAGAACATTTTCCTTTGGGAGCTTGCATTCAAATTTAAAGCCATTCAGTGCCAGGGAGCAAAGAGAGAGAGGACATTCCTTTCCTCTGGGGAAGCCTATCAGTTTGGAGTTTTCTTGGCATGGTACCCTCTCCCCCACCACCATCTCAGGGGACCTGTTAGTATTAATGGAGTGTGTCTGTGGGGAGTGCAAGGATATTGGAGTTGTGAACCACTTTACTAGAGCACGCTTTTCAAGTGAAAAAGTAAGTGGTTCCAAGTACACCAGGTCAAATCACCAAAGGCCTTAGGAGTTTAGATCACATCCTAGAGACAGTAGGAAAACACTGACAAATTGTAATTTAATTTTACCTTTAAGGAAGTAATGTGGTCAAATTTGCAGAATTAATCTGGTTTGAGTGGGAAAGGTGAATTGAAGGGCCACACCTGGAAACTGTAGGAAGCCCTTAAGAGTGGTCTAGCCTGGAGATGTTAAAACTCTGAATTAAGGTACTCATGGGAATGAAGAGGCTCCGGCTAGAGCGGTGATCATATGCCTCAGATGTTTTGTTGCTTGAACTTCCTTAACCTATTAGTTAACCATTTTATGACTGTCTCCTGGCTACAGCACTTACGAAATGCATCCTGATTTCAGAGAGGTGAAAAAGCAAGTGTCTTGGAACTGATAAAATAGGATAATAGTGACCCTGGTCAGCATCAGAAGATTTATTCTTAGTTTGTAATAATTTTTTTTGTTGGCTCATTTTATCCATTCAGTTTACCAAATCTTTGAGGACCCGATGGATTCTGTTCAACAAACTAGATTGGACATTGGGAATCAAAGATAAATTAAGGCCTTTGCCCTATCAGAGCTTATGGGCAGATAAGGAAGGTAGATATTTATGTAAACAAGTAATTTCAACACAACATAAAAAGTACTAGGATCAAGTCATGTACAGGGTGCTTTGGGAACACAGGTCTAGCCTAGGAATTCTGGGTCTGTACCTTCTATAGCGGGGTGGTGTCCCTGGTGAACCGTGGAGAGTGGGGGATATGGAAAGATGCTGTCAGAGTAATGGTGTATATAGTAAGTGAATACGTAGCACACGATTTTTAATATATAATTTTTGAAACTGATGTTTTGAAAGAAACCTCTATTGCAAGAAAAAAAATAACTTTCGTGATATTCTGTAGATAGCTTAATCTCTTTTTACAGTCCATGAAAAAATCTTTTTTTTTTCTTATTTCCAGGTATATTTTCTATGTCTCTGGAGACTTTGTTAAAGTTCATAGCACGGCTACAGAAGAATGTGTACATGTATTGCAAGGGCACAGAAATCTGGTGACTGGAATCCAACTCAACCCCAACAATCATCTACAGGTGTCAAACGATTTATAATTGAATATTTTAATATTGGCTTTGTTGTTGCCGGAAGATTGTAAATTGATTTGGGCCGGGAAACTTTCCGGGTTAGACTTAAAAAAATACAGGTATCCCTTCCTTTTCAGAAGTTTGCGTTATGCCACTTGGTTTTTACAATGAAAGGAAAAAGCAAAAATAGCATTCAATATTTGTTTTGCAACAAGGTGTTATAGAGGCAGCATGCACCCCTTCCAGCTAGAGTGACACTACCAGTCTCCTTCCCCAGGAGCCACACTCAGCATCTCAGCACCAAGCCACCATAGTTTAAACTGTGTCTGTGAGCATCTGTACTTTATCTTGGTGTGTGTTTCATATATTCCATTAGCAAGATGAGTCCTGAGGTACCAGAAAAGCCTAAGAGAGGTTATTTTCGGGATCTGGGAACACTCAAGATTTTTCCATACAAATTAATGGTAATTGCTTCTTTGTTCTACACTATTTCCACTACAAAGGGTTTTATAGTAATACTTCCACTTAGCGGGGAAACCTGTATATTGATTTTCTGATTCAGGGTATTTTTACCCATTTTTAGTTACTAAAATAGGGTCACAGCCTAGAACTACATTGTCCCGCATACTGTGTTCTGTGAACCGTTTTTTCCCAAGGATGCTAATTAGATGTTGCATGAAAGAAGACATTCTTGGCTATATGAGTTCCTGAAATTCAGGGCTAGATACAGATGAATTCTTGGGTTGTAAATCTTCTCACGTCCTTTTTATAAGCCTTGTGAATATCTGAAAAGACTGTATATGGTTTGTTGTTTCTCAGGCTTATACGCCCTTGAGCCCTTTGCTTCCTGGAACATGTGTTTGAAAACGTTGACTAAAAGAGATTGATGTTAAAAAAAAAAAAAGAGAGAGAGAGAGAGATTAATGTTGTAGACTTGTTGCTTTATAGATGAGGCTCTTTAATGCCAATGCAGATGTTAGGCCATCTTCAAGCCAGTGCCGGTCAAGAAGGGCTTTCTTAACTCAATGAATGGACCCGTTAATTTCAGGACAGACTTTGGAGTCCAGTTTAATCCAGACCTCTCGGTCACCCCACAAAGCAGCTCTTGCTTCTCAGAATTCAAAATAATGAAATGTCACTTTAATTCTGTTCTTACACTTCAGCAGTCGCTAAAGAGATCTCAGAAACAGTTTACTCTTGTTTTTGATCAGGTTCTGTTTTTCTGGATTAGTCACAGCCAGTTTAGAAGTTATTGCTTGATGCAAGAATAGATTTGCATTGCCATTTACTGTTACTCACAGGAGCAGTAAATGGCAAAGTAAACAGTAAAGGAAGGAGGGCATAAAGTGATAGGGATCTTTTCTTTCCAAATTAAATGAGCTACTGTGAAAATCAAAGTTAAGTAGCTTTTCTGCAGGGTGCAAGCACATATTTTTTTCCTTGCTGTCCTGAGGATTTGACAAAATAGCTTATTATCTGTAGCATTTGAGTGTTTTTAAAGCAGAAATATCCTTTTGTTAAAATTGGAATTTGTGAAGTTTGTATTACTAAATTTTGTAGCAAAACAAACCAAAAAACATACATTGCATAAAAGATCTATTTCATGTGACTTGAAAGTTAATAAAATTAGGGAACAATTTTATTGACTGGTTTGGTGGAGGTGATAGGGAATACAGATTCTCTGGACTTTGGAGTCCTGGGATTTGTGTTTTGATAGTCTAGGTTTGCCTCATTATATTTACTGATTCATGTTCATGATTTTTCCTTTATACGTAGTAATTGTGATGTATATTTTCTACTTACTATGATTCTTTTACTTGAATCAATAATATTCATCATTTTCTGTTCTCTGATTCCATGTCCTCATTGGCAGAAATCTTAAAATTACCGCTTCCAGAAAACTTGAAATTCTTTACTAATGTTATAACCAAAGTATTTCTCACAGGAACAGCAACTAGTAATCTGCTGTGACCTTAGTAAAATCAAGTCCACTGGGACAAAAATAAAAAATAAAATAAAATAAAAAATAAAAATAAAAAATAAAAATAAAAATGCATGTTACTAAGGCCTCCTGGTGCTACCAAAGTGTGAGGCACAAACCAGTACCACAAATGGTTGGTTACCAATTTGCAACTAGAAGACTGTAGCAATTGACCCAAAACTTTAGAAGACTTCGACATTGCTATAGCATCCAAGTGTGTAACTTCTATATTGTGTTTTACAAAAATATTGTTCATTAATGTGTTGGAAATTTTTTTTTTTAAATAGGACATTCTCAGATCAATTGAGAAGCACTCCTTTAATACCCATCTAAGATGAAAGGAGTTCTGCTAATAATAGAGGATGGACTCTGGGAGAAATATTACCAACCTCTTAAGTGTTTTTTATAGCTCAATAACTTACCATCTCCCTCTTGAACATAGAAGGTGGACTTTTGTCCTCCCTCATTTTAATTAAAACTTGAAGTTTCTTCAAAGAGTTGTGATTAGATTTTCTATTTTGCAAAAACAATGAGTAGATGACTCTACCTCTTTAAGGCTAGTAATTTAATGAACAGAAAATACCATCTGTATCAGTTATTCATTGGCTATCTTAATGGAGTTTTATTTTGTAATAACTTTTGTACTATCTTTACCCTTTTAGTTGTATTCTTGTTCCTTTGATGGCACCATTAAACTGTGGGACTATATAGATGGCATTTTAATAAAGGTATGTGGATTGATCTTCCATTTGAAAAGGGATGGCAACATCATTTAATGACAGACACACTGTTTTCTTCTATAAGGTCTAATCTTTACATGGTCTTTCTAAATACGTTATGAAAGTCACACACCATAAAAGAAAAGAAATTGTTTGAAATTTTAAACTTACAACAAAAAGATAAGCAATAAAATTGGAAGAAAATATTTACAAGAGTTAATATCCCTAATATACAGAAAATTCCCAGAAACAATCAGAAAAAACTAATAACCCAGTAGGAAGAAATTGGCATAAGGTAGGAATACGTAATTCCCAGAAAAAAATAACATAAAAAGGGTTTAACCTCATTAATAAAGAAGTAACAGAGCATTTTTCCCTATCAGTTTGGCCAAATTGCAGACTGCAAAAACAATCTAGTGAGAGGTAAAGTGTAGAGAAACAGATACTTTTGTATCAGAATACAAAAGAAAATTGAAAAATAACTTTTGCTCCAGCGATCTCACTTTTTGGAATCTCTTGTAGAAATAATGTGTGTGTCAATACACACATTGTTTTGCCAATATTGTAATATCTACAGCATTGTTTATGGTAGAAAAATATTGAGTATAACCTTGATGATCGTTAACATTTCATATTCAATAGATACTGTATAACCATTGAAAAGAAACAAGTGGATCTATATTATTAATTTGAAATTTTATTGAACAAATACATATTGAGTGCCTTTTGTATACCAGGTATTCTTCTGATGGTGAGACATAGCAGTAAGCAAAATGGATAAGATTTCCCTTATGGAACTTATGTTGTGGGTGGTTGTTTTTTTTTTAATTTAATCTTCATGCATCTCTTGTTTATTTTTCTTTTTCTTTTTTTTTTTTTTTAAAGATTTTATTTATTCATTCATGATAGAGAGGGAGAGAGAGGCAGAGACAGGCAGAGGGAGAAGCAGGCTCCATGCCGGGAGCCCGATAAGGGACTTGATCCCGGGACTCCAGGATCGCGCCCTGGGCCAAAGGCAGGCGCTAAACCGCTGAGCCACCCAGGGATCCCCCTTATTTTGGGGTTTTGAGATAGATATAAACAATATGGTACTTCTAATCTTTATCTTACTTTGTCTTTCAGACTTTCATAGTAGGGCATAAACTTCATGCCCTCTTTACTCTAGCCTGTGCTGAGGACTCTGTCTTCGTTATAATAAACAAAGAAAAACCAGGTATAGTATAATTAACTTACTTTGTTTTATATAGCATTAGGTTACTCTTTCCATAGTTTCTCAGAATTTAACTTTTTGGTTTAATCTGAAGTTAAGTTTTTGGAGCTGGCATTTAATTTGTTTCTATTATTGCATTCATTTTGGGGAAGCTTCCCACTAGTTCTGAAATACACTTCTTGGGGGAATGATTAATATATAGTTGTAATAATAGATTACATTATATTATTATATTTAATAATAATCTATTATAATTATATTATAATTATAATAGATTACATTGGGGGAATGATTAATATATAGTTGTAATAATAGATTGCATAGCTCAGACTTCAAAGCTGTTTTGTAGGGGGCTAGCGTTTTTCTTTCTACTGACCTTAATCTGTCATTCTTAAGCATCACTGTCATTTTATCCATTACCGAACACGCTTTTTGTTGATCCTGAATCTGCCAGAAATGGTATAGTAAACAGTTTGATATTAAGACCTAGTTGTGTGATTAAATTATTAATTGCATTTTCATTATCATTGGAACATTATTTCATTGAAATTACCATGTTTCAGAGCATTTTATGAATTCCTGGACTATCTTCAGTGATTATAAACAGCTGTCCTTTAGCAGAGAATTTGATACATCAGAACATTGACATGAGCGATAAAACCAAAGAATTTTTCTAATACCAGAATTCAAGAAGACCACTGCATCCTCTGGTGTTCTCTATAAAATATAGTTGTATTCAGAATTCAAAGATGAAAGGAGCTTTAAGATGGTCTTAAAGCAGTCTGCTAACTGGCTCATGGCTCATTAGCTAAATGAATCCTTTCCATGGTATATTTCTGTTATTTTGGGCTTGGTTTGGGGAAGGTGTTTTTGTTTTTTTGTTTTGTTTTGTTTTTGGCTTATTTTGTGCTGTGTGTGTTTGGTTTTAGCTGTAACAAATTTATCGATTGTTTTATATTGTGGACTTTCAGTTATCTGAGAATAGTCAAAATGGTGAAAACTAAATCTGCCTTTTAGCTGAAAATTGGTGAAGTCTGTTTATGAGTAATATTTTATCTATCAAAAATGTTACATGAAAGAATAAAAACAAGTAGTTTAGTTTTCTTATGTAGCCCAGAAACCACCTCTAAAGGATGGTTTTAAAAGTGTTCTGGAAATGGCAACATTTCTTTAAAAAAATTAAGTCTCCTTCCTGGTTGACTATTTTAGATAACACTTTTCAGTATTTAAATTCTGTTTTATATATGAGTGTGGATTCCTAATGTCTCTCCACATACTTAATAAAATTCAGATTCCTAATCTCCCTGACAGTTGATTCACTGGTTTTGAGATTTAGTCTAGGAATCTACATTTTAATATTTCCCCTGATGATTCTGCTTATCACCCACGTTGGTAACCAGTCTGTATACTAACACCATGATTCCTTAGTTGCAAAGGTAGTTGCTAATAGTTGTAGCAAAACTTTTTTATCCATATCAGTGAGATCAGTGATTCTCAACAATTGCTGCACTTTAGAATCATCCCAAGGAACTTATTAAAATGTTGATTCCCTAAGCTGGGGCCTGTTTACTCAGATGTTCCCTAGTTGAGTCAAGGATAGAAAACTACTGCCAAGTAAGACCTTGGCATTCACCTTTTGGACTTAACCAAATGCTGTAATCTAATCAAAATTCTGTTCATGATGGGATTGGTTTTACTCTTTCCTACTTGGCACATCATGAGCACTCAGCATGTGAAAATCTAGTTGGCTGTTACATAAAAATGTGAATCAGGCTTGAACTGGCATTTCTTAGAACTAAAATATATATCCTTCATTTGTTTCATCTTTGTTCCACAATCCAAAACCAGTGTCTGATATAGAATTGTACAAATCATATTGAAGTGTGTTTTGCTGGTTTAAAAACAAATTGTTATTTACATATCATCTTTAGTGCTATCATTTTCTTTTACTATAAGTAATTTATCTATTTAATATCTAATTGAAAACATTCCATGTGCCGAATACTATTCTGGCTGCAGAGAACAAAATGGACAATCCCAACAATAAGCAGACTATATCAGTCATAAGATGTAATAAGTTGAAAGACGCTTTGGAGAATAATACAGCAGGGAAGGGGAATAGGCAACATTGGAGAACTACATATTTAAATAAGTGGTCAGGGAAGGTTTTGAGGATAAGCTGTGTGATGGCATCGGAGAATCATAATCTGCGGCATTTCTAGCATGTTTAAGGAATAGCAGGGAGGCTGGATTTGAGTGATCCAAGGGATGATAAATAATATAACATATAGCCTTATACGCCATTGAAGGACCTTGGTTTTTACTCCAAGTAGATAAAAAGCCATTGAAGAATTTTGAGCAGAAGAGTGAAATGATCTTAATTGTACTAGAATTGCTGGCTCATTGAGAATACACTAAAGGGGAACGAGGATAGAAGTACAGAGTACAGTTAAGAGGTCACTGATTAGGTGGTGAGAAATGATTGAGAGACATCTAGGTATCTTTGGAAGATACAGCCGACAGGGTTTGCCGATGGTTTGACGTGGGATATGAAAGAGAAGTACACGATAATGCAAGGATTTAGTCTAAGCAACTGGGTGAATGGTGGTATCATCTCCTGCAGTGGGGGAAGACTAAGGTTAAAAAGGAAAATCAGTTCAGGGTTTGGACATGTGAAGTTTCAGATGACTGAGAAAGCTAGAAGAATCCAGAGTTGAAAGCAAATAATAATCAGGCTGGGAAATGAGAAAGTGATAAATCAATGTGTTACAGAAGCTTATATTCAGACATTATAGTATCTGGGAAAATAAGAAAGTAGCATAGTAAAATACAGCCATTTTCTCTTGAGAGGTTTTTTAAATAGAGGGTAAAGAGAACAGCACGTCAGTATTATAGATGAGGACATTGATCTTGTGACTGTGTGGCAAGCACATAGCATTTCTCAGATGGGTTTATTGCTGTTGGCTTCTCAGTTCACCACTACACCACATTCCATCTCCATTGTAAAGGTTAGCATAATACTTTGGAATACAGAGAATACACCAGTAAGATAAATTGTTTTCTCTTGCTCTATAGAGCATGTATATGTAGGAGATGTGAAATTAGACTTCCACTTAAAACTTGTATATTCAGATGAATGGTCCATCTTGAAGGCGCTTTTGTTCAAGATGGCCTAGAATTATTCTCCTGCTATCAAATGCATTTTGGAGTACTAATTAACAGTTTCATATGAATAAGTGCACATGTTCATTTTTCTCTAGAGAACGTTTATATTAATATAGCTTCCTTTGGCTAGATGTATTTCAGCTGGTTTCAGTGAAACTGTCAAAATCATCAAGTCAGGAAATAGAAGCTAAGGAGATCTCCTTTGTTTTGGATTATATAAACCAGTCACCCAAGTGCATTGCCTTTGGAAATGAGGTAAAATTTGTTTTGGTTTTCTCTTTTGTAAAATCCCTTTGCAGCAATGTTTCCTCTGAGCATTTTCTGTTATAGTCATTGAATACTGCTTTATAATATTTTTGTTAGCTAAGAAGTTCCATTACATTAGCATGTGTTTATGGTATAGATTTGTTTAGGATCCTTAATTTTGTATACACCTATTGTTCTTGTAAACCCTCTAATTCTTCAAAAAATACCATTATTTTGGTATTTGTACTCTTTCTTAGCCTGCCCTATATGAAAGCCACTCAAATTATTTCATTTTTAGACTGTGTCTTTAGAAAATATGACCTCTCTGTCCATAATCAGTGTGCCCATTACAGAAAATATGGAAGTTAAAGTGAAAAAATTAAATCTTACCAGTGATATTTGAGGAATCTTTCTAGACTTTTTCCTAAACGTGTATAAAATAACTTTTCCCAAACTGAATTAGGATCTGGAGGCTTTTCACCTTACCTTTGTTTTCACTTAACATTGTAGCATGAGTGTATATACTTAAATGTTCATCAGAAATACTAACTATGATGTTGCTACCATGACTTAGCCTTTCCCTATTAGTAATTACTTGGTTATTTTAAAAATCAAGCATCACCAGAAGTCCCTAGAGGACATTGTGGTGGCATGTTTGTATAGTCTAAGTTTGCAGCATTAGTTTGGTTTTGTTCTAAAAAGGGTTAATTTCTTAGAGAGAACACTTTTAACGTTAAAAACTGACAGTATTGACCATGGCAAGATACAAATCAAAGGTAAACATCTGTCCTTACCATGAGCCAGTAGTTCCCACTCCTACGTAAAGAAATGAGAACATGACCATATAAAATGTCCTGCTAGTATTCATAGTAGCTCCAGAATGGAAGTAACCTAAATGTTCATCAACAAGAGAATAAACAATTCGTGATACGTACTCCTCTATTGGCATGTTGCTTCATAATAGTAGAAACTAATGATACCAATAAGAGCATGAACGAATCTCAAAAAGGTGATGATGAGCTAGAGTTCAGACACAAAGCTGTACATTGCACTGTTTTGTTTGTATGATGTTCTGGAACAGAGAAGTAAACTGTACTGATAGAACTCCGTTTGTGCTGGCCGGGGCAGGGACATTGGGAATGACTAGGAAAAGGAACAAGGAAACATTTCTGATGTGAAGTAAATGTTCTCCATCTTGTGATTACATGGACATACATGTCAAGCATTGCATTATTTTGTATATAAATTATGCCTTAGTGGGAAAAATTGGAATCGTTATACTTAAAGCTAGAGGGTGTAGTTTTCAGATATAGAACCTAAATTTGTGTTTGAATTTTCTATAATTATTTTAAAAGGATTATCTTTTCCATAGCTATCTATATCATTTTATATTAATATACTCAATCTGCAAAAAAGATGTTACTATGTTAATTTTTTGTGATGAGAGCATTTCTTAAAGACTTCTCCTATTTTTGTGAATGTCCTCTCTCTGAAATATTAGGGAGAATATGTTGCTGCAGTACGGGACTATTACTTGTCTGTCTATTTTTTCAAAAGGAAAACAACATCAAGGTAAGAAATCCTTTCTGATAGTTTTATTTACTCGAGTTTGTTGTAATTTATTTCATGTTCGTACCTGTGACCCAGAGCTGTTCCTACTTTCATGTTGGAAGAGATTGTGAAACCAGTACATACAGAGGTAGAGTTTTTAACCCACAATGGATAGGGTTGAAGGAATCCTAACACATAGAAACCTAGGGAGCTTTGTCGAGCCAAAACCCCTTGTCCACTTAGGTTCTGGTATGCGTGCGTGATGTCAGAATTGGATGTAGTTTGAAAAGGTTAGCCCAGGTGACCTTTATTGCCATTTTCTTTTGGCTATAGGAATGAACGTAGGCTTTGGGATAACTGGGTTTAAAATGAGTCAAATTTAGTCTCTTTGAACCTCACTGTACCTCACATTAACATCTATTTAAAATGGGGACTTGTAAGGATGAATAAAATAACATATTTGAGGACATTAGTGCTGAGCATGAGCTCAATTGTAAGGATGAGTTGTAAGGATGAATAAAATAACATATTTGAGGAGATTAGTGCTGAGCATGAGCAGTGACTATTTGAATGACACTGTCCCCTTTTCCCTTTATCCTGTCAAGATTAACATGTTTTTCTTTGCAGTATAATAAAGATCCTATTGTCTTCAGACACATTAGCCAGTTGTCTCATATAATTTACTAGGCTTGTTCATACCTAATGTGAAAATTTGGCTTCAGTTGACAAGAGATTTGGACAATCTTGGCTCAGGCAAAAGCTGCTGGAAGGACTGCCTTGGCTTTACCTCAGTGTCAGTGGCCTCTGTAGGCAAGTTACCATGATAGAATGTTAGTCACATGGAGTTTATATTGCATATTAGTAAGTGTTTGCCAAAAAAAATATTGATTCTTAGTCATGATTTTTTTTAAATTATGTATTTATATTTGGGGAATTTTGAGAGCTCTCCAGTTTGGTTCATAAGGGTGCAAACTCCCTTTTACTTAACTACATCACCACTTACCAGGAGACTTTAATAAGGGACAGTTTTTTTCTTCTAGGTTTACATTGTCATCATCAAGAAATAAGAAACATGCCAAGAACAATTTTACATGTGTAGCATGTCATCCGAAGGAAGATTGCATAGCAACTGGTCACAAGGATGGCAAAATTCGTCTTTGGTCAGTTAACTTATGAAGAGCATGGTGATCTTTACATATTATTTTATATCAGTGCTGCAGAACAGAGCTATCTTTGGATTCAGGAAAAAGGATAGTACTGGTAATACAGATGAGGTTTTGCTGACACCCCCCATTTCTTGTACTACTACTGTGCTCTTCGTTGCATAGACTTAGTATTTTCAAACTTCTAACCTTGGGCTGGTAGGAGGAGTTAAAAAAATTTCATTTTGCTTATAACTGTTTTATTGAAGAGACCTTCTTTATCAGGCTTTAAGTGAAAAGAAAAGAGTAACAGTAGTGTATATCTAGTAGGATACCATGAATGGTCTATTGTTTGTAGAAGTCACTGATTAGAAATAGAAAATGTACTTTTTACACATTAAGACTTGCAAGCTTGATATAATTTATTATTTTGGCATATATTATGTTCATTATATTTGGCATGCCATTACTTTTATTAACTTAATGCCTTTGGTCAAATGAACAATTTTTGTTTTCTTCAATAGGAGGAATTTTGATGATGATAAGAAATACACATACACATGTTTACATTGGCACCATGATATGGTCATGGATTTGGCTTTTTCAGTGACAGGTAAGTGAAGTTTAATAATTGAAATGAGTTTTTGAAATATATGGGTCAGTATACTGCATTGAAAGGTTTAGGATTGCATGGACCAAAGGAATTGTAAATGCTTATAAATCACCCAGGTGGTTTGGGCTTTCTTCAGCACAGTACCACATATCATAGATTTCAGAGCCCTTCAGAGTATCAAAATGCACACGTGTGATAAAGTCCTTGTTAACATAAAGAACCTTTTGGGATCCCTGTGTGGCGCAGCGGTTTGGCGCCTGCCTTTGGCCCAGGGCGCGATCCTGGAGACCCGGGATCCCCACATCGGGCTCCCAGTGCATGGAGCCTGCTTCTCCCTCTGCCTATGTCTCTGCCTCTCTCTCTCTCTCTGTGACTATCATAAATAAATAAAAATAAATAAAAATTAAAAAAAAAAAACATAAAGAACCTTTTGAAATTACCCTAGTTTTTAAAAAAAATATGTGGCTAAGTGCTTGTCCATTAGAGTTGCTATAGTTTATCAGGTATAAATGATTATGCTATGCTTTACATCCACTACTTCATTTAATTCTGGCAGCTATGAAATAGACATTGTTTTGCAGATAAAGTGGTTGACACCTAATTTGCCTGAGGTCCCACAGCTAGTAAGTGGGATTTGGACCTAGGTCTAAATCAAAAATTTATGTCTTAACATAATTAGGTTGCCTCCTTTGCATTCACATTTTTAAATTAATTCAGAACTTGTATTTCATTTAAGGTACATGAGAGTGTGGCTATTGTAATTAAGCTGACAAAATACAATATCCATTCATGATAAAACCTCCCAAAACAGGTTTAGAGAGAACATACTTCAACATATAATAAAGGCTATATGTGAAAAAAACAAAAACACAGCTAATATGCTTGATGCAGAACAACTGAGAACTTTTCCTCTGCAGTTAGAAGAAGACAGGGATGTCTAGTCTCGCCACTGTCATTTAAGATATTACTGGTAGTCCTAGACATAGCAATCGTTGAGAGTGATGAAGAAGGAGGAAAACTTTTCCACTGTTTGCAGAGGACATGATACTATAAAACCTGAAAGACCACCAAAAGCTGCTAGAACTGATAAATAAATCCAGGAAGGTCACAGGATACAAAATCATAGTACAGAAAACTGTTGCATTTCTATACATCAATAATGAAGCAGGGGAAAGGGAAATTAAGGAGTCAGTCGCGATTTATAATTGCACCAAAACTAATAAGATACCTAGGAATAAACATATAAAGGTCTGTCCTATGAAAACTATAAAACACTGATGAAAAAAATTGAAGATGACACAAAGAAATGGAAAGACATTCCATGCTCCCATGAGAGATGAACCCACAACTATATGTTCCATTAGTCTTCAACAAAGCAGCAAAGAAAATGCAATGGGAAAAAGTCTCTTCAACAAATGGTGTTGGGAAAACTGGACAGCAACATTCAAAAGAATGAAGCTGGAACACCTTTTTACACCATACACAAAAAATAGGCGCTCCAGTGGCGCAACCGGTTAGCGCGCGGTACTTATACACCATACACAAAAAATAAACCCAAAATGGTTTAAGGACATGGGAGACATTAAATTGTCATAATCCTAGAGTACAACACAGCAACCTCTTTGCTACATTGGCTGTAGCAATATTTTTCCAGATATGTTTCCTGAGGCAAGGGAAACAAAAGCAAAAATAAACTATTGGGAGTTCATCAAAATAAGGGAAACAATAAAAACTTAAAGGTAACCTATGGAATGGGTATCTACAAATGACATATCCGATAAAAGGCTAGAATCCAAAATATATAAAAACTTACACAACTTAAACCCAAAAAGTAATCCAATTAAAACATGCAGAGGACATGAACAGATATTTGTCTAAAGAAGGCATACAGATGGCCAACAGACACATGAAAACATGCTCAACATCACTCATCAGGGAACTATAAATCAAAACTACAATGAGATAATTACCTCACTCCTGTCAGAGTAGCTAAAATAAAAAACACAAGGAACAACAGGTGTTGGCAAGGATGTGGGGAAGGGGAGACCCTCTTGCACTGTTGGTGGGAAATGCAAGCACTCTGGTGCAGCTACTCTGTTAAACAGTGTGGAGGATCCTCCCAAATCAAGTTAAAAATAGAATTACCATATGATCCAGCAATGGCACTATTAGGTATTTACCCAGAGAATGCAAAAATACTAATCCAAAAGGATACATGCAGCTTCATGTTTATAGCAGCATTATCTACGATAGCCAAATTATGAAAACAGCTAAGTGTCCATTGACTTATGAATGGATAAAGAAAAATCTGATGTGTGTACGCACACACATACACACAAAATGGAATATTACTCAACCATAAAAAAGAATGAGATTGCGATTTGCAAAGACAGATGGAGCTAGTGAGAATTATGCTTAACAAAGTAAGTCTAAGAAAGGCAAATACCATATGGTTTCACTTGTGTGGAATTTAAGAAACAAAACAAATGAACAAAGGGGAAAAGACGCAAACTAAGAAACAGACTCTAAGCAAAAAAAAAAAAAATGTTACCAGAGGGAGGGGATGTGAAAGATGAGTTAAATAGGTGATGGGGATTAAGGACTTCACTTGTGATAAGCACTGGGTATTATATAGAATTGTTGAATCACTATATTGTACATCTGAAACTAATATTACACTATAAACTAATTGGAATTTGAAACATTTTTTAAATTATTAAAAATATTTTAAAATCTTCCTTGAAAATAGGATGGTCAACAGAAGTTTGTATTTTAGCACCCTCACACCTGTGTAGTCAAAGTTATATCAGTATATTTTGACTGACTTCTGAAAAAAGGGGACTGGGTGCTAAAAAAGATTATGTGCCTGGAGAAAGTGAATTTTTGTTTTCTCTAGGTTTTCCTAGACTGTCAGCATAAGTTTTAGTATCATGGGCTCTGGATCCTTACAGGGTTACTTGGGTTTAACTCACTGGAGCCTCAGGATGTAGGAGGTGCCTTCAGCCTACTTTGGGTTGGAGTGGGGAGCAGTTACTGATGTATGGGGGTGGGACCCAACCTAATGCACTTAGGGTAGTACAACAGTTGTGAAATGGGAATTAAGAATAGAAGGAGAATGAAGGGGATATTAACCCTCTGGATAAAAGATGTAGGCTGTTCTCATCTTTTCCACCCTTCTCATACCCCACCCTCCAGAAATACAAATGGGGGGAGGCATGTGTATGTATACATATGTATGTCATGTACCACGCAGTGTCATTTGGCTTTTCATCCACAATTTCATGTTCTCTGCTATGGCCCCTGTCCTAATTTGGGCCAAGACCAGTTGATACGTACTATCACTGACTCCTCTCTCTGTCGTCTGCCACCTCTCACACCAGTTAGCAGTCACAGCTCTCTGTGATGGCTTTACTTAAACCCTGGAACATTTACTATTGCCCTTTACAGATGAGTCTTGGAGAAGGAGTAGACCAGTAGGCACTCAAAGAAAGGGAAGGAAAGAATACAGGGAGCCTGTGCCTTGAGCCAAAGCTTTGGTATAGGAGGTCCTGCAGCTAATCGTGGCTTATCGGAGAGTTGAATTCTTGGGTTTATAAGTCATGTGGATATTTGTAAATGAGAAGTAATAGTTAAATACCGTACACGGGGTAGGGGCAGGGAGCACCTGGGTGGCTCAGTCAGTTGAGCATCCAACTGTAAGTTTAGGTCGTGATCTCTGGGTAGTGAGATCAAGCCCTGCATCGGGCTGCACACTGGGCGCAGTCTTCTTGAGATACTCCTTCTGTTTCTCCACCGACTCTGGTGCAGTGCACTCTCTCAAATCTTTAAAATACACACACACACACACACACACACACATATATATATGGTACATGGTTGTCAGTAATAAAAACATCAGCCTTGATCCTATATAGGTATAGGAGAAATAATAGGAGAAAATTAGTTGTCTGTGTAAATGAGCTATAAATTATAGTTGCTTTGGAGGATGGTTATAAGTTCAGGCAAATATGAACAGTATAAACTGTTTTGTCTGTGCTTTGTCTGTGCTCACACTGTATGAGCACTGAAGTTACTAGTTCTCTCCCATCCTCAATCCCTTCATGTCTCATGTCAGTGTATCAGGACCTCCACATAATGCTGAATCTAAGTGGGACTAGTGTTCCCAATCACAGGGGGAAAGTTTTCAGTATTTTAGCATTTAAAATGATGCCTGCTGTAGATTTTCTCCAGGAATCCTTGATGAAATGTTAGAGATCTCAATTCCTAAGTTACTGAGAATTTTTATCATGGGTATAGAATTCTACAATTTACTTTTTCTGCATCTATTAAAATATTCATGATTATTGTCTTTATGTTAATGGAATTAATTACTTTTCAAGTGTTAATCACATTTTTACAGTTGAGTTTACTCATATATTATCTGCTTAATATATCCTTGGATTCAGCTTTAATATTTTCAGAATTTTCATCTATCATGAAATTGACTTATAACTTTCTTACAATTTATTAGTTTGGGGAAAGGATTATGCTGTTCCTGTAAACAAGTTGGGAGGTGTTCTTTGGGGTTTTTGTTGTTGTTACTTTGAAGAGTATTAAAATTGGTTTATTTTTTCAAATATTTGGGAAAATTTGTCATTGAAGCCATCTGGTCCTAGAGGATGTTTGTTTCATTCAGTTTTTCTACTATTGGCAGAAGAGTTGGTCAGCAACAAACTAGTTAGATGTTGTTGGAAAGGAATATCCCAGAATCCATGACTGTTAAGTCTGTTGTCTTAGGTTTATTAATAGATAGGAAGACATTTTTTTGCATACTTTTAAAAATAGTTATATATCTCTAACATGGTAGGAAAATCTTAAGTGTTAATTATATTTCTCTTTCTAATTTTTCCCCCCATATGCTGTTCTTTCCATTTCTGTGGATGGATGAGAAGGCACCAGTCTGCTGAGTGGTGGTCGGGAATCTGTCCTAGTAGAGTGGCGCGATGCAGCAGAGAAGAATAAGGAGTTCCTCCCCCGTTTGGGAGCTACTATTGAACATATCTCGGTCTCACCAGCTGGGGATTTGTTCTGTACTTCTCACTCTGATAATAGTAAGTCTGAATTTGTTGTGAAGAATTAGAATTGTACAACTAGCGAATGGAAAATAAGAGACCTAAAACTAATCAAGAGTAGCATAAGATTCAGTGAACATTTTTTTCTTCCATTCTTCCTCCTTTCTCTCTTCATTTTTTGACTCTAGATGCACCAGAATCCAACATTTTCAGGATTGTTTTTATAAAAATACAGGGCTAGCATATTTGGTTCTTGTTGTACCACTTCCACTTCAAAACCTTTACATGTGGGATGATGTGGGGGTAATAGAGGAGAAGTTCTTGAAGTGAGCATTTGTGCCTCCGCAAATGTAATGACATTTTCAAAAGAACGCTGACATAACTACTCTCTCAGCCTGGGAGTCCTGTGGATTCTGACAGGAATGGAGGCAGTCATAGATACACCCCCAAAACTTTTTGCTCATCCTGTTACTATTCAGCCTAAATGTAGATCTGAGCCTATTATCTCCTTTTCCCTTCAAAAAAAAAAAAACCATAACTGGATAATCCATGAGTGTAGTGACTCATTTCAAAGTAAACTGTCTCTTTTAGGGTATCTGAGTTTCTGAATTAACACTTAAGATATACTCATATGTACAAGTGATAAACCTTAAAGCCTCAAAACAAAAAAAACAAAACACCCCTCCTCCTCAGCCTCAGTTTTCTAGGTAAATCACAAAATACAATCCTGATTTTCTTTTTTTATTCCTGATTTTCTAATAATACTAAGTATAAATTGAACTTAAGTTGTATTGTATTCTGGTATATTTTAGAATGACATAATTTAACTGATTTTTTTTTTTTTAACCTTAAAGTTCTGATTGATTGGGTTTTTTGGGTTTTTTTGTTTTTTTACCCACAGAGATAATAGTGATTCACCGAAACCTAGAGGCATCCGCAGTAATTCAAGGCCTAGTGAAAGGTAAGATAAAACCCAGTCGATTTGTAATCATGTGCATTTTACAAGTGGGTATTTGCATGATTTTAACTATCTATCATTTCTTTTGCAGACAGCAATATCTATACTGGTTTGATGATTGATCCCAGAACTAAAGCTTTGGTTTTGAATGGAAAACCTGGCCATTTGCAGTTTTATTCTCTGCAACATGATAAGCAGTTATATAATGTAAGACTTTTTTTTTTTTTTTTTTTTTTTTAATTCATGAGAGACACAGAGAGCGAGAGAGGCGGAGAAGCAGGCTCCATGCAGGGAGCCCAGTGCGGGACTCGATCCCGGGACTCCAGGACTAAGCCCTGGGGCAAAGGCAGGTGCCAAACCACTGAGCCACCCAGGGATCCCCATATAATGTAAGACTTTGATCCATTAACTGGTCTTAAAACTAATGAAAGTTCCCAACCGCACCACTAGGGTTAAGTAACTTGTACAGTAGCTTCTAAAAAGATCTTGTGCCTTTGTTTGCTTGAATATTATCAATACTGTCTGTGGTTACTTAGTTGAGTTCTTTACAGCATAATTCTAATGAGGCCACAGTTGCAAATTAAGTCTCCAAGTAAGCCAGTTGGCACTCCCATGCTGGCTCTCCATTTGATTATGTTTCAGACTGCACTCTAATTAGCTGTCATACATCTGTGCCTTTGAGTTACAAGAATAGGGAAATTAGATCATAAGGATTGGAAATACAGATATGTCTCTGCTTTGTGGTAAAATGTTGTCAGTCTGTACATACTAACGATGAAATTTTCAGTGTAAGGGGGAGGCTTCTTATTAATCCAGCCTTGTGGCTTTGTGCCCCACAGTACCCTTTACCAATTTCTGTCATAGCAGCTGTACACTTGAGCTCTTTCTTTCCCTCGCCTTTAAGCTCCTCAAAGGAGATTTATTTCTTTGTACGTTTCCAGTACAGTGCCTGGAAAATAATAGTTACTTGATATATGTTTAGTGAGTAAGCAAAGGAATGGGATAAAAGAAACAACCATAAATAAAATTGTCTACTTACAACATTGCTATCTTTCTTCACCACTTAAAGTTGTAGATTTAAGTTTTGTTCTTCTCCTTTTTAGTGATGTAAAATTTAACCTTGAGATTTTATATAAAGCTCTTTGTACATAGAAACAAGGGAGAAAAGTGTTACTGTCAACTAAGGCTTCCACTGTATCCTGTTCATGGTCAGTCGTTACTAAAATATAAGGTCATTAAAGAATAATTGCCACTGAACTGGTGAAGTATAGTGTGCTTTTTTTCATGGCGGTTTTGATATCCATAATTAATAGTTCATTTTTTTCCCTTATCTGAGAACTTATTACTATACATTCCAAAAATTATCTTTGTGGTTAATTACTATTCCTTGAAAACGTTCACGTTTCTGTATTTACATTAAGAGCATTTTGGATTTTTTTTTAACCCTTCAGTTAGATATTATACAACAAGAATATATCAATGATTATGGTCTGATCCAAATCGAGCTGACAAAGGCTGCATTTGACTGCTATGGTAACTGGCTTGCAACGGTGGAACAACGTCAGGAAAAGGAAACAGAGCTTGAATTGCAGATGAAACTGTGGATGTATAATAAGAAAACACAAGGGTAATACTATCTGCATGACTATTTAATTTCAGAGTGGAAAATGTATGGCTTTCTATTTTATGGTTTCATTTGTCTGTCTTTAAAATGTTTCATTTTGGTAAGTTTCAGATTTAGAGAAATGAGGGAGGTGGTACTGTACTAATGAAGCTTTTCAAGCTTTCTGCTCTGAGAAAGTGTTGGTGTCCCCCAAATTGTAAGGTCATCTCCATGCATAAATGAGGAAACAGGAGAGTGACCCCCCCTCCCCAAGGACATCAGACCTAATTCCAAGCAAAGCCAGAATTGGAATCCAAACTTCTTAGTCCGTTTGCTATTTTATTAACATGCTACCTTCAGGAAAATGGCAGCGGTAGGCAGCAGAGAAGTAGCCTGTATGTTTGATTAGATAGGGAGTTCTCTAGTTTCTCAGACCTTGATTAGAGCAGCTGCTTATCAAGGCCTTGCTCTGTGCCAAGAACTAGGATTAGTGCTTTTGTACCTGTTCTCCTCCCAGTCTGCACAGAAATACTGTAAGATAAACTTCTTTTCCACATTTTACAGGTTGAGGAAACCGGCTCAGAGGGTTTAATAGATTATCGCTAGTCACTCTTTTTGTAGTATGGACTTTTAAAAAATCACAGCACAGTCTTGCTCCGATGTTCTTTTAAGAACGCAGTGCTAGCAGAGGTTATCTTGCATTCGTAGCAGCACTGTCAAGTTGAAAACAAGCTTTGAGAGTGAGTTTGGATGACCAAATATTAAATATTGATTATGACAGTTTGAATAGGTAGTTTTCTGTATTTTCTTGCCCCAAGTAGGGGATTTCACAGCCGTTCCATTTTTTGCTTATTTTCTAAAGTAGATAGTCATCTGAGTTCTGTACAGTTTTCTTGCAGAGTTTTGTATATCATTCTGTGATGACCCCTATTTTATATTTATTTTGTACAAGTTGACAGTATATATAATGATCTCTATATTGTGTAAGTTACGTGAAAACAGAGGTAATGTATTAGAACTCTTTATATCCTGTGGCCATTAGCACACTCAGTTGTGTGTCATTCTAGATGATAATGTATCTGTTTTCCATTCTTAAAGATCTGTTGTAAAGTGTACACTAAAAAATTGTTGTGCTCATGACAGTGTATCATATGGTTCTGATGTAAGAATAAATTGATGATTTCCTTTCTCTTAGGTTTGTTCTTAATACAAAGGTTAACATGCCACATGAAGACCACATCACAGCTCTCTGTTTCTGTAATGCAGAAAAATTTGAAAACCCCACTTTGGTTACAGCTAGTAAAGATGGTCACTTCAAAGTGTGGATGTTAACAGATGATTCTGATATATACAGTAAGTTAAATAAGTATGTCTAAAGTGCATAACTTTTAAGAATTCATATATTTATTTCTTTTGTGACTTGTATCCATTCTGGTGGACATTTTCTACCATATATAACTTCTGTGGGTTGTTGCCTAATTTTAATGATTTAAGAGAATTACATTTTACATGCCTTTTCCCCAACATCTATATACTTTTCCATGACATTCTTGATTAATCACGTGCTGATTATTTCTGTGAGGGTACAGTGCAAAAAACAAAACAAAACAAAACCCCACCAATTCTTTCACTGTTCCACTAGAGGGAGGTCAAGATTGCCAGGAAGGGACATACATTTTATACCTGTCAGTGTCTTGGAGCATTTGTAACTAAAGTTTCAAGGAACAGGGTTTTTTTGTTGTGCTTCTTACTGCTTATAACTACCCTAAAGTATTATCTAGCATTTATACCATTTCTGAACTATATGATCTATTTCCACAGAAAAAGCAGTTGGCTGGACCTGTGACTTTGTGGGTAGTTATCATAAATACCAAGCAACTAACTGTTGTTTCTCTGAAGATGGCTCTCTACTAGCAGTTAGTTTTGAGGAAATAGTTACAATATGGGATTCAGAGACATGGGAACTTAAATGTACATTTTGTCAACGAGCTGGGAGTATAAGGTAAGTAATTTGGGGAGTATGTCATATGGTATTAGTTTTTTTTTTTTTTTATTTAAATGAGTCTTTCCACATAAACTTTAGTAATGATTTATGCTTCCTCTAAAGCTAGCTGTGGGTCAGTGGGGGTCAGCAACAAACCAAAATGGTAAGAAGCTAAAAATTTGGGGTATGTGAACCATTTGCTGTGGTTTTACCCATTTCTGAAATGAGGATTAACATTTCACTTTTGGCCTAACAGGTTTCTTTTTTCTTTACAATAAATACTTTTCATGGTTGTGCTACTAATAATGGATGCTAATAAGCCTCAGTGGATCCAAATAGTCCTTATCTTCTATTTTCCCATAAAAACACTGTCATACTCAAACTTTGTTGTATCCAGAAGGGTCAAAAGGAAAGACAACAACATCTCCCACTTTACCTCAGGCATTTGAGGACAGAATGGCAGAAGGCTAACAAGATAGTTTTTAATTCCCAACATATCTGATTCTGAATTTTTCTTTGTAAAACTTCCTTCAAAATTTATATTGCAAATGTTCTTCCTGTAGATTAAACAAGCGTACTAATCCACAAAGGATTTTGTTAAATGACTTTGAGCATTTCACATACATGTTATCTATAGTATATGTCAGTTATACTGTACAGCATATTAGAGAAGAAAGAATTGGTCATCAAACCTGTTTTTTTAAAGAAACAAAATAGCTAAATAAATATTTCCTTTTGCTCTCCTTATTCCTTTTTTTCTTCAAGATAATTATGAACAAAAATGTGTCTTTCTAAAAATCTGCATTGCATAAAACTATACTAGAAGTCCGCAGTTCAAACCTCAGCGTGCTAGAACTGATAGTTCATGTCTTGTGGTTTTAATATAGGTACCTTTGCTTTGGAAGATTGACTTGTTCCAAGTATCTTCTTGGTGCTACTAAAAGTGACATTCTTTGCTGTTGGAATCTGCTCAGTTGTGCATGTAAGATATTTTTTTACTATAAAGTGACTTGGCAAAGCATGTAATAATGGCCATTAAATGTTGGCATTTTAGGACTTCTGGCTCATATCTTCATGCCTCCTCCAGAGAGTATATGTAATTTTTCACATGTCATGTTACACCACCAAAATTCAGAGTGCTGGGCCTGTCATAGATGCACATTCTTTGTAATCTGCCTAATTGGCCATAAATTGACTTCCGTTATCCTTGCCTTTCCCCACTATGTAAACTTTCTTTTGCCTTCCATGTTCTGTACTAACAATCTGAGGAATGTTTCTGTTAATCTGTAACCTGCATTAACGGCAATCTGTAACCTGCATTAACGGCAGCATCCCTGGCAGCTTTAAATTTGAATGTCTCCTTTCACAGGCCTCCTAACAAATGCAGACTTCTCATTTTTACTCATTTTACTTATTGGCATTTTACTCATTCAAGTATGTTTGGAAGGTGTGGTGGTTGCTTAGTCATAAACATATGTGATACTCTATGTTCTTTGGTTGTGGTTAACATTTTGCCCATGTTTAGCAGCTACAGAAAAGCACCAGATAGTAGTTGCATAGAAACAACAACCATTCCATTGTATGTGGGAGGAGCACTTTGTTTTTCTGCTTCCTCACTTTAGTACAGCCTTCTGCAGTCATTTTCAGTTCTCTCCATGTATTATTTGAAGTGTAATATCCCTCTTCCTAAGAATAATAGAATTGATTGCCCCAGTAAAAATTAACTACTTTTAATAACAAGATTAAAAAGGCTTTGGGTAGATCTCTTCTTAGAAATGAATTATTTTCTTTTTTCCCCCAGTGGAATGGAGTACAAAATTAAATGTTAGAGTTCTAGAACCTGATCCTAATTCAGAGAATATTGCTGCAATCTCTCAGTCTTCGATGGGTTCAGACTGTAAGTACAGACTCTACTTTGATAATAAGACATGATCTGTTACCTAAATTTTCTTGTAGCATCTTTGAGTCAAACTGCCCTTACGTCAAATATTTATTTTAAGCCATTTTGCCTGAGGTAGTGACTGCCCTTTGAGTTCTTACCCCAACAACTTGTTCTGTATGCGTTCATACTTATTTCTAGGAGAGCCCCAGTACATCCCTCAGTTTTCACCATGCCAACCCCACTCCACATTCAGAATGTCCCAAGAGAGATTTTGCCCCCTGAAGCATTTCAAAAAGCTTTAATCATTCTTCCTCTGTTTTCCTAAAGCACTGTCTACAGATCCCTGTTCTAGTACTTAAGACAAAATACCGCAATAATATTTTGGTGTCTGTCTTCTGCAGTAGGCCCTGGTCTCTGGAGCAGGGATTCTTCCTCTTTTGCATCTCCATAGCCCTCCTTTCTAACCTGCTTGGCACATAGCAGGCACCCACTAGATATTTGTTGAGTCAGAGTCTAAAATAATCATGACTTGGACCACTTACTCAATGGAGTAAGTCCCAGGGTTACTGTGTCTGTCAACCTGAGGCTAGAACTAACCTTTGCAGCAAAATGTTATTGTGTGTTTGTTTTTTCTTTCTAGTGTTTGTATTTAAACCTAGTGAGCCAAGACCATTGTATATTCAAAAGAATATCTCCAGAGAGGACGTCCAGTGGGGAGTATTTGTTCCACGAGATGTACCTGAATCATTCACCTCAGAAGCTTATCAGTGGCTGAACAGATCCCAGTTTTACTTCCTAACAAAGTCACAGGTAACCATCCCACCTCAAAAAGGCAGCCACTTTGTATATGTAAATTTCAGTGGATTTAATATTTGAACGTAATAGCCCATAACAGGTAGAACAGTTATATTAAAGGATTACTTCCTGGGGATCCCTGTGTGGCTTAGCAGTTTAGTGCCTGCCTTCGGCCCAGGGCGTGGTCCTGAGACCAGGGATTAAGTCCCACGTCGGGCTCCCTGCATGGAGCCTGCTTCTCTCTCTGCCTCTCTCTCTGCTTCACTCTGTGTCTCTCATGAATAAATAAATAAAATCTTCTAAATAAATAAAGGATTATTTAGATCCTTCCTTCAGGAAGTAATCTAAAATGCTCAGTAGGACAATATTGCTAGTATATTAGCACCACTTTACTCCACACCTTTGAGGCTCCTTAAGTATTGTTTGCATCATCTCCATGCAAAAAAAAAAAAAAAACACACAACTAAAATACCTTTTTTTTTTTTTTTTTTTAAGGTATGAGAACTATTAGATCTTTATTAGGTAGTAAACAACAAGGAATTGACCTCAAGGAAGGTACCAATTTGGGCCTAGGCAGGATACTCCTTTACAGTTTACCTCAAAATGATATACACAATTGAAAAATTGAAGTTAAAATAACATTTCTAAATTAAGAAAAACATTTTGCAGAAAAATTTATTTAAAGATTTTATTTATTTACTCATAAGAGCCACAGAGAGAGAGAGAGAGGCAGAGACACAGGCAGAGGGAGAAGCAGGCTCCATGCAGGGAGTCTGACGCAGGACTCGATCCCAGGACTCCAGGACCACACCCTGGGCCGAAGGCAGGCACTAAACCGCTGAGCAACCCAGGGATCCCCCTAAATAAGATTTCTTAGAATAATCTTGTAACTGTCACAGTAGTTACTAAATATGTTTTAAGTCTCCAATTACTTTTCTTTGGACAGAGACATAAATCAAGATGAAAAATTGACCTCATTCTTTAACTATAACATTTTTATTTAGATTTTGCATCATTAATCTCTCTTTTCAGAGTTTATTGACATTCAGTACGAAGTCTCCAGAAGAGAAACTCACACCAACAAGCAAACAGGTATGTTTTAGCCACTCATGGTGCAGACCTACATTACCTCCCTACGGAGATAACCTTATCTGTTTGAATTCAGCTATGAGAACAATGTTCCACTTGCCCTAACATGGAATTAAACGTACACTTCAAAGCTACTTGTCTCTTTGGGCTTATATTTACTCTTCTAAAATATAGGTTTAATTTATAATACCAAAAATACATGCTTGTGATTTAAGGAGTTATTTAAGACTTTCAGGAAACTTCCTAACCCCACTGCCATTACCCAAAAAAAGATAATCACTTTCAACTCTTTCAGCTTGAGTTTTTATTTGCCTTCCTATCTCTAAGGAAACATGTTTATATTGCTAATTTTGGATTTTTCCGATTAAGTTATTGTCTGTTAAATGATCTGTTAAAGTTGTCCCTCTCTGTCACACTGCCACTTCCCCATCCATGTACATAACACACACAACATTCCTGTTCCCAGTTTTCTTAGTGTAGATAAATCAGGTCAGTATTCATTATAACCGTGTAAACACAATTCATAGCTGAGTCATGTAGTAACCAGACAGATTTTCCTCTATTTGCAACTCTGTTTTCTCTGGAGTTAATGATTGCCTTCTTATTTTGCGTAGTTTTCTACTTCTCATCTAATTCACCCCCAAACTCAAATTGTATAAATCTTCTCTCAGTATTTCAGGTACAGTAAGTATTCTTTCAAGTCTTGAGGGAATATTTCCAAGAGCCGCTGACTTGCTTCCGTCTGTACTGATCACTCTATGAATACCTGGTGCACAGCAGGCATCATGGGATCTATATTCACCGTCATTTGGGGATTCATTTTACTTCTACAATAGTAGATCCCATAGCTATCCCCTTATTCCATCACTTCCTCGCTTTGGTGAAATACCTCTGTTAGTGCACGGGAGGCAAATTTAAGACCTTCTGTGTTTGGAAATGTTTCTTTTCTCTCCCACTTGATTGGGTGGTTGAGTTATAAAGGTCTAGGTTGAAAATCATTGTCTCTTAAAACTTCGATGCTATTGCCCGTCTTATAACTTTGGGTGTTAACTATTCTTACTCCTTTTCCTTTATCTATAAATTAGCTTTATTTTCCTTTGAAAACTCAATTGAATTCGTTCAATTTTTTGTTGAACATCTACAGGCTAGAAGCTGTTCTAGATGGTTGGAGTACATACCAGTGAGCAAAACAGGTCTGTAAACTAAGAGTGTTTACAGTCTAGCAGGAAATACAGCAAGCATGAAATAAATGAAATATGTAGTAGTTTAGAAAGTGTTAGGAAACTAGGAGTGGAGGATTAGAGGAAAAGGGTGTGAGGTACAGCTTGCCATTTTATGTAGACCAGGCAGAGTAGCCTTGATGGATAAAATAGACCTTGACTTTTCCTCTGAGTAATATGTGGAGCCCTAGGAGAGTTTAATCCAAGAAATGATTATGAGAGAATTGCTGCTTTGCCTTCATTTTGTCTGTTCTTTTTCTGGAACTCTTACTTAGTGCTGGACTGTCTAGAAGAATGCTTTAATTTTTTTTTCACCTTTTTTTTGTGGGAGATTATTTTTATCATCTTAATCTGCTTTTTTCTCTTGCATACTCCCATTTCCATCATTTGTTTTTCATCTGTTTTGGTCTCTTTGATTTCAGAAATTTTCATCAGTCTGATGATTCTTAGCTGTTTTTTAAACGTGATCAAAAAAGCCATTTAGAAGGTCTCTCCTAGGTGGAATTAGTCTGCTGGCCTCCACCATCTGCTTATTTTTGAGAAAGTCTCCAAAGTCATTATTTTTAGGTATTTTTGTCTTAAGCTGATTAGATGGCCCAGATAAAATTCTTCTAAACTCTTGCCTGGAGGATAGCAACCTGGAAGCACCTTCTGTGAGGCACAACTGCCAGCTGTGAAGACACTGTCACCAGCCCCACCAGGCAGTTTAGTTTAAAGACACTCTTTGTTCCACTCTTCAAAGACTGTACTTGCAGCCCTCTACTGGGGCCCAGAAGGAGATCTAGGAATCTGGGTGCTCTCTAAATAGACTTGCAACGAGGCTACCTGGTTATGTCAGCATTTTTCTGAAGTACTGGTACCATTAGTACCAATTCCTAAGCATTTGCAGGATTCTGCAGTATAATCGGGTTGCTTCTTGGTCAACTAGCTTAGAATTCGTTGACAAATCTACTAAGTTACATACCACCCTTGAACTTGCTGCCCACCTTCCAACATATTACCCATTTTCTTTCTCTCTCTGGACTTATGTCCTTTGGAAAACCCATTTGCTATCATTTGTCACTGGGGAGAAGCAGTAGTGTATATATTGTTCTGTCATCTAAGTGTCCATTGTTAGCTTTTCCTATAACAAGTTGCTGAGCTTTACTTTACCTGTAAAGTGAAAGAATCATACTAGATAATTTTTAAAGTTCCTTTCTTACCTGGCATTATATGACTGCAGTACTTTTCATTGAGTCAAAGGCAATTCCTCCTTTTATTGAAGAAATTTCCCTTTGTCTTAAATCTTTATAGCTGCTAGCAGAAGAAAGTCTTCCAACGACACCATTTTATTTCATACTGGGAAAACACAGGGAACAGCAGGATGAAAAAATAAATGAAGCTTTGGAGAGTGAACTAATACAACTACCCTTAACAGAAAACATACCTGCAATTAATGAGGTAATTCACAACATGAAACAGATTAATCCATTAAAGCAGCACCTTAACTTGGTTTTTATACAGTCAGTTCGTAACAGATTACTTTTTTTTTTTTTTTTAAGATTTGAGAGAGAGGGTTCATGTGTAAGCAGTGGGAGGGGCAGAGGGAGAGAGAATTTCCAGCAGGCTCCCTGCAAAGCATAAAGACCATAAATGGGGCTCCATTTTACCACCCTGGGATCATGATCTGAGCTAAAATCAAGAGTCAGACACCTAAGACTGAGCCACCCAGGCATCCCTATAACCTAACATTTGAATAATTATTTGTATACTATGCAGTTTTAATATCCAAACCAAATAAGTTTATTATTCCAGATTATTGTGATCTGAACTGACATTTTGCATAAATGTTGGAAGGCAGGCACAAATTTTTTCTGGTTTGGTTTTTCTGTGGAGAAAATCTGTTGCATTCAACTGGTGGTATTAAGTCTTTTTAAGTGGAACTTTTTCTCGTTTTTTTAACTCTAGCTTCTTCATACTCCAGCTCATGTTTTGCCATCTGCTTCTTTCCTTTGCTCCAAGTTTGTTAATTCATTGCTGCTGTCTAAGGAGACAAAGAGGTAAGATGTCTTGAAAATATGTTTAGATATTGTTTTGGGAAACAAGATAGTTTGTTATCCTTTATTAGAATATTCTTTCACTTTGACCCTTCAACATCGTGTTGGATAGGGGCACCGACCCCCCCTGCATAGTCAAAAAATTCACATGTATATTTTGACTCCCATAAAACTTAATTACTAATGTCTGATGGTGCATGGAAGTCTTAATAACTAATGTCTGATGTGCATGGAAGTCTTAACATAAACAGTCAACACACATTTTGCATGTTATACATGTTATATATGTTATTACAGTAAAGTAAACTAGAGAAATTACGAAAATCATACAGAAAATACATTTACAGTATTGTATCAAAAAAATCCATGTATCAGTGGATCAGTACAGTCCAAACCTGTGTTGTTAAAAGGTCGACTGTATTTCTCTTTATTTTAGCTTTAAAATGAAGTTAAAGGATATAGGACTGTTAAGCCAACTGAATAAAAATTACTTTACTTTGTAATAACCCATTCTGAAGAGCACTCAATAACAAGACTTTTCATTTACTCTGTATAGTTGTATTTCTACACAGGTATCTTAAATCAGGAAGTTGCTATTTATAAACATTTTTGGATAATCATATTTTATTCATTTTATTATGAAAGTGATGAAGAAATCCCAGAAGATGTAGATATGGAAGGAAAAGAAAGTAATGATTCAGATGAAGAAAATGATTTTACTGAAAAGATAGAAGATACAAACAGCACAGATTTGGGAGAAGACCTTATACATCAGTTGTCAAAATCTGAAGAAAAAGAACTAAGAAAATTCAGGAAAGTAGACTACAGCTGGATAACTGTTCTCTGAGCATTGAAGATAGAGGAAGATTTTTGCACTTTGTGATTTTTTTTTATTATATGTTGATATTTCAAAAACATCTACTTTATTTAATGTTATTTCTCTTAAAATATCAAATATGAACAGGCTTTACTTTTTAAATACAAAGCTGTGTTTGTATCATGCTTTATAGTGTTGCTGGGTGCATTCATATAGACACCATCTCATTTTTATTTTGAGTTACATCAGCCTCAGAAATAGCGAGGCATTTTCTTCACAAGCAGTTGCAGCATATGTCCTCTTCTCTGCAATTTGGAGATATAAAATGTTTGGAAAATCACAAGTTTTTGTTGATGATATTGTTAAGTTGGTGTTAAACCAAGATTTCTTTGGTGGCCAAATAGGACCTGAACAGATATGATGTTTTCTGTAGGCCTACTTCATATCTCTTAGTGTATTTATTTTCTCAAAGAGAAATTTAGAGAAATGACTTGATTACGTGGTATTCCACAGGATATTAAATAATATAGGCTTCCTAAAATCTGAAAAATTTTAAGTTTAAATCATTTGTCCCCAAGCCTTTCAGATAAGGACTTATCTACTCAATTTATATTTTTACGAAAGCCTGGAAGATATAAGAAGATATTATTTTGTCAGTGTTACGGCTATGTATATTGAGTCAAAGAACAATTACTTTTTTTTTTTTTTTGAGAAAAACTACTTTTTAACTAAAGTCCATTGCTAGTAGAATAAAATACAAGTCTCAATATTATATTTAAGTACTGAGGTGGCTACTTTTAACCATTTAGTATTTGGAGCTTTCTTATTCTATTAAATTAATGTTAAAGAGTTAAAAACAGTAAAGTACACAGTTTTACAGTCCCAAGATAGTGTGACATAGGAGGACCCTGAACTCACCATGTCTTCCACAGGCACACCAAATCTGTAACTGTTTCTGGAGCACTTCCTCCAGAAGAACAACAGAAAGCTGACTGAAGAGCTTCTGCACAGCAAAAGATAGACCACATACAGAACAGTGAGCGACATGGTAACGAAGAGAACACCTACCCCCAGCACTACAAATGGCAGTGAGGTGGGATAATACTGAGGAACCTCATGCAAGCAGATTCGTCTGCCCTGGGGCACAGGGGAAAACACCATGGTTTAAAAGAGCAACTAGAATAGTATTCAGCCCTCAAACTCTGCCAACAAATAAGAGAACTGCGGGAACTCTGTCCAAATTAGAGGGCCTGGTGAGTGCCACAGTTTTATGTTCTCTCTCCATATTTGATAGCATGAATGGGAGCAAGGTCAGGGCACCCGAACCAGCCTACCACTTCAATGAGCACCAAGCCTCTAGCCCCAACCATCTCACCAAAGTGACCCTAGTGTGGTGTACACTGGACACCCCTGTTCAGTGCTTATTACTCCAGGTATCTTGCCAAGGTGACGTGGGTATAAACGGTGCCCTGGAACACTAAGCCCAGCCATCCTACCAGGGCAGCCCCAGCACAGAGAGCATTGGGATCCCCAGCACATCCCAGCCAGCCAAAGTCACCAGGCATACACAGTTGGTACAGAAGATGACCATACACAAGACCATTCCTTCAAGTTTAGAAGTAGCTAATCCACTTAATTCATAGAAACTTACACAGAAAGCCAAGCAATATGAGACAGGATGTGAACAAGAGGTAGTGGAAGGGGGAGGTAGGCAGGGGGATGGGGTGACTCGGTGATGGGCACTGAGGGGGGCACTTGATGGAGGAGCACTGGGTGTTATATGTTGGCAAATCGAACTTCAATTAAAAAAAATAGATTTAAAAAAAAAAGGGCAGCCTGGGTGGCTCACTGGTTTAGCGCTGCCTTCAGCCCAGGGCCTGATCCTGGAGACCCGGGATGGAGTCCCACCTGGGGCTCCCTGCATGGAGCCTGCTTCTCCCTCTGCCTGTGTCTCTGCCTCTCTCTCTCTCTCTCTCTCTCTCTCTCTCTCTCGCTTGCTCTGGTCTCTCATGAAGAAATGAATAAAATCTTTTAAAACATTTTTTAAAAAGACAGGAATATACTCCAAATGAACAAGATCAAACCCCAGAGAACTAAATGAAATGGTGATAGGCAATTTGCCAGATAGAATTTGAAGTAATGATTATAAAGATGCTCACCAAATTGGAGAGGAGTAAAATAACTTCATTAAAGAGAAAATGGCAGGGTAAGATGGGAGAGTACGGTCTTTAACTCATTTGGTCCTCCCAACTTACCTAGATAATTTTAAAATCACCCTGAACACCTACGAATTCGACCTGAGATTCAAAGATTTTATTCATGATAGAGAGGGAGTGGAGGTCAGAGACAGGCAGAGGGAGAAGCAGGCTCCATGCCCACAGCCTGTCGTGGGACTTGATCCGGGGTCTCCAGGATCATGCCCTGGGCCAAAGGCAGGCACTAAATCAATGAGCCACCCAGGGATCCCCCTCGACCTGAGATTTAAAGAGGGAACAGCTGGACGCTGCAGAGAAAGGTGTTCGCTTCTAGGAAGGTGAGGGATGGGAACCAAGTGGAGGAGGGGCCCCCACAAGGAGCCGGCCTCCAGTCTCCTGGAGTCACTAGCAGAGGAGGGGGCCCCGGGGATAGCACACTGCACACCCGGTGATCTCAGTAAAGGGCTGGAGCGTGCACCCCGGGGGCCTTGGAGAAGTGGGTGGGTCACGCGGGGGCTCCGGGTGGAGGGGGCTGAGCCCCGATCCCTGCAGGGGAGGCGGCCCTGGCAGCACAGGTCCAGCGACACAGGGCCCCAGATCCCAGGGCGCCAAGTGGACACAGCCCCTGATCCTGTGCTCCCCCCGGGACAGGTGGAGGCGGGGAGGACACAGGACAGCGGGGACCCCCATGCCCCCAGGGGAGGCAGGGAGGGCACAGGACAGCGAGGACCCCCACTGCCCCCGGGCACCCCCAGGCTGTGCAGGTCAGTATCCCGCCGCCCCAGGAGCACCTAGGCCAGTGCGGATTGGGAGACTTCGGGTGGTTACTAGGAGAGCTGACTCCAGAGCTGCAGACCTGGCTGCTACCAGTGGTTGTTCCTCCTGGTGTCACTGTGTGCCTGTTGGGGGTGGGGGGGCAGGGGACAGAGACCTCACGGGGTCAACAGCACCCAACGACCCCGGCACCCGATGGGTAAGGGGGGTATCTCCTCAGGTACACACCTGAGAGCTCAGCAGGACCCTGCCCCAGAAGACCAGCTGGAAGGACAGGGGAAGAGCAAGTTCTGGACCAAGAAGAGCTGGAAAGCTGCAAGACCAAGAAATAGTATATAGGGTACCCCCCAATTTAATAAAGTCATGAAAGAGGAGAGATCACAACCAATACCAAGGAAATACAAACGATTTAAAAAACATTATGAGCAGATATATGCCAATAAATTAGGCAATCTAGAAAAAATGGGTGCATTTCTGGAGAACCACAAAGTACAAAAACTGGAGCAGGAAGAAATAGAAAACCTGAACAGGCCAATAACCAGGGAGGAAATTAAGCAGTTATCAAAAACCTCCCAGGACACAAAAGTCCAGGGCCAGATGGCTTCCCAGGGGAATTCTATCAAACGTTTAAAGAAGAAATAATACCTATTCTACTAAAGCTGTTCCGAAGGATAGAAAGGGATGGAGTACTTCCAAATGCATTCTGTGAGGCCAGCATCACCTTGATTCCTAAACCAAAGTCCCCACCAAAAAGAATTCTAGACCGATATCCCTGATGAACACAGATGCAAAAATTCCCAACAAGATACTAGCCAATGGGATCCAACAGTACATTAACAAGGTTCTTCACCATGACCAAGTGGGATTTATCCCCAGGATGCAAGGCTGGTTCAATACTTGTAAAACAATCAACATGATAGATCACATCAACAAGAGAAAAAACAAGAACCATATGATCCTCTCAATAGATACAGAGAAAGCATTTGATAAAATACAGCATCCATTCCTGATCAAAACTCTTGAGAGTGTAGGGATAGAGGGAACATTCTCAGCATCTTAAAAACCATCTACAAAAAGCCCACAGCAAATATTCTCAATGGGGAAACACTGAGGCCTTTACTCTAAGATCAGGAACACTACAGGGATGTCCACTTCACCACTGCTATTCAACATAGTACTAGAAGTCCTAGCCTCAGCAAATCAGGCAACAAAAAGAAAGAAAAGGCATTCAAACTGGCAAAGAAGAAGTCAAACTCTCTCTCTTCGCAGATGATGTGGTACTCTACCTAGAAAACCCGAAAGACTCCACCCCAAGATTGCTAGAACTCACACAGCAGTTCGGCAGTGTGGCAGGATACAAAATCAATGCCCAGAAATCAGTGGCATTTCTATACACTAATGAGACTGAAGAAAGGGAAATTGAGTCAATCCCATTTACAATTGCACCCAAAAGCATAAGATACCTAGGAATAAACCTAACCAAAGAGGTAAAGGATATATATATCAAAAAACTACAGAACACTCCTGAAAGAAATTGAGGAAGACACAAAGAGATGGAAAAACATTCAATGCTCACAGATTGGAAGAATTGTGAAAATGTCAATGTGACCCAGGGCAATTTACACACTCAGTGCAATCCCTTTCAAAATACCATGAACTTTCTCAGAGAGTTGGAACAAATCATCTTAAGATTTGTGTGGAATCAGAAAAGCCCCTAAATAGCTAGGGGAATATTGAAGAAGAAAACCAAAGCCGGGGGCATAACAATGCTAGATTTCAGGTTGTACACAAAGCTGTGGTCATCCAGTCAGTGTGGTAGTGGCACAAAACACACATAAATCAATGGAGCAGAATAGAGAATTCAGAAGTGGACCCGCAACTCTATGGTCAACTAATATTCAACAAAGCAGGAAAGACTATCCACTGGAAAAAGGACAGTCTTTTCAATAAATGATGCTGGAAAAATTGGACCATTCTCTTACACCATACACAAAGATAAACTCAAAATGGATGAATGATCTAAATGTGAGACAAGAATCCATCAGAATCCTGGAGAACACAGGCAACATCCTTTTTTGAACTTGGCCACAGCAACTTCTTGCAAGATACATCTATGAAGGCAAGGGAAACAAAGGCAAAAATGAATTATTGGGACTTCATCAAGATAAAAAGCGTCTGCACAGCAAAAGAGACAGTCAACAAAACTAAAAGTCAACCTACAGAATGGGAGAAGATATTTGCAAATGACATATCAGATAAAGGGCTAGCATCCAAGATCTATAAAGAACTTATTAAACTCAACACCAAAGAAACAATCCAATCATGAAATGGGCAAAAGACATGAACAGAAATGTCACAGAGGAAGACCTAGACATGGCCAACAAGCACATGAGAAAATGCTCCGCATCACTGGCCATCAGGGAAATACAAATCAAAGCCACAAAGAGATCCCACCTCACCCTAGTGAGAATGGGGAAAATTAACAAGACAGGAAACAACAAATGTTGGAGAGGATGTGGAGCAAGGGGAACCCTCCTGCACTGTTGGTGGGAATGTGAACTGGTGTAGCCACTCTGGAAAACTATGGAGGTTCCTCAAAGAGTTAAAAATAGAGCTACCCTACCACCCAGCAATTACACTGCTGGGGATTTACCCCAAAGATACAGATGCAGGGAAATGCTGGAACACCTGCACCCCGATGTTTATAGCAGCAATGTCCACAATAGTCACACTGTGGAAGGAGCCTCGGTGTCCATCAAAAGATGATGGATAAAGAAGATGTGGTCTATGTATACAATGGACTATTCCTCAGCCATTAGAAACGACAAATACCCACCATTTGCTTCGACGTGGATGGAACTGGAGGGTATGATGCTGAGTGAAGTAAGTCCATCAGAGAAGGACAATCATTATATGGTGTCACTCCTACAGGAAATATAAGGAATAGTGAGAGGGATTAAAGGGAAAGGAGGAAAATGAGTGGGAAATATCAGAGATGGAGTCAAACCAGGAGAGACTCCTAACTCTGGGAAATGAACAAGGGGTAGTGGAAGGGGAGGGGGGAGGGGGGTTGGGGTGACTGGGTGATGGGCCCTGAAATGGACTGGATGGGATGAGCACTGGGTGTTATATGTTGGCAAATTGAACTCCAATAAAACATATACAGAAATAATACAAAATATACAAAAAATATACAAAAATAAAACAGCAAACCAATTTTACTTGAATGCAATAACTGAAATAAAAAACTAGAGGGAATCAACAGCAAATGCAGAACAGATCAACTATCTGGAATACAGGCTAATGAAAAGCACCCAAGCTGAGCAGCAAAAAAAATTACAAAATAAAGTTTCCCAGATAAATAAAAGTTAAAGGAATTTGTCACCACTAAACACACCTTATAAGAAATGATAAAGAGACTTCTTTAAGTGAAAAAGAGAAGAGCATAATTAGAAATGGGGAATTATGAATAAAGATAGAAAATGTTCATACATAAAACATGGAGAGAGTAAAAAAAGTTATTTTAGAATGTGTTCAAACTTAAATGATTATCAACTTAATATAGATTATGATATACTGAGAATGTTATAGATGAGTCTCATGGTAACCACAAAATCTGCAATAGGTACACAAGAAATAAAAAGCCAAGCATAACACTAAAGAAAATCATAAATCACAAGGAAACCAAGTTAGAGAAGAAAGGAACAGAGGAGTACTAAGAAAACCAGAAAGCAAACAATGGCAATAAATACATACCTATTAATAATTACTTTAAATGGTCTAAATGTTTCAAAGACATAGGGTAGTGGGGGAAAGAAAGATATATTTATGTGCTGCCTATAAGAGACTTCAGGCCTAAAGATAGACACACACTGAAAATGTGTGGATGGAAAAATACTTAATGCAAATGGAACTGAAAGAAAAAGAAAGAAAAAGTATTTCTTTAGACGAAATAGGCTTCTAAAAAAGGCTATAACAAGAGACAAGGACATTACCTAATCCAACAACTGTAAATGTGCACCCAACATTGGAGCAACTAAGTACACAAAGCAACTATTAATAGATATAAATGGAGAAATTGACAGAAATAGAAGAATAGTAGAGAATTTTAACACTCCACTTATATTAATAGATAGATTACCCAGGCAGAAAATTGATAAGGAAACCGAACAACACATTAGACCAAATTATCTTAACATATATACAGAACATGCCACCCAGAAACATTAGAACATATATTCTTTTCAAGTGCACGTGAAACATTCTCCAGGATGGATCACATATTAGGCCACAAAACAAGTCTTAATAAATTTAAGACTGAAGTCATAACACATCTTTTCTAGCCACTATGGTAAGAAACTAAAAATCACAAGGAAAAAAACCCTAAAACACGTGGCAGCTAAACACCATGCTACTAAACAACCAATGAATTAATGAGGAAATAAAAAATGAAGCAAATGAAAATAACTGTCCAAAATCCTTAGGACACAGCAAAAACAGTTCTAAGGAAAATTTATAGTGATTCAGGCCTACCTCAGGAAACAAAAATCTCAAAACAATCTAACTGTATACCTAAAGGAGCTAGAAGAAAAACAAAACTTAAGATAGTAGCCAGGAGATAACAAAGACCAGAGCAGAAATAAATGAAATACAAACAGTAGAAAATATCAGAGAAAACGAACTATGTCTTTCAAAAGATAAAATTGATAAAACTTCAGCCACACTTATCAAGAAAAAATGAGAACAGAAAATCAGAAAGAGAAAACAACGACCAGTATCACAAAAATACAAAGGATTTAAGAGACTACTACAAAATTTATATGCCAACAAATCAGACACCCAAGAAGAAATAAATTCCTAGGAACATAATCTTCCAAAACTGTATCAGGAATGGAAAATCTGAAACCGATTACTAGTAACAAAATTGAACTTGTAATTTAAAAACTCCTAAAAAACAAAAGTCCAGGACCAGATGGATTCACAAGTGAATTTTATCAAACATTTAAAGAAAAGTTAATACCTATTCTAAAACTATTCCAAAAAAAAAATAGAAGAGGAGGGAGATTCCAAACAAATTCTACAAGGTCAGCATTACCTTAATACCAAAACCAAAGACATCATAAAAAAAAAAAAAACTATAGGCCAATATCCCTGATGAACATACATGCAAAAATCCTCAAAAAAATATTAGCAAACTGTATTCAACAATATACCAAAAGTACCATTCACCACAATCAAGTGGAATTTATTTGGCAGATGCAAGGAAGCTTCAATATTCATGTGTCAACGTGATACACCACATTACCAAAATGAAAGATAAAAACATATCTCAATAGTTAAAGAGCATTTGACAAAACTCAACATCCATTGATGATAAAGCTCAATGAGTGGGTATAGAGGGAACTACCTAAACATAATTAAGGCCACATATGAAAAACTGCTAACATTCATACTCTAATGAAAAACAGCTTTTTTTCTAAGAACAGGAATAAGACGAGGATGTCACTTTTATTCAACCTGGTATTAGAAGTCCTAGCGACAGCAACCAGACAAGAAAAAGAAGGTATTCAAATTGGTAAGGAACATGTTAAACCGCCACTATTTGCAGATGATATAAAATATTATGCATAGAACCTAAAGACTCCACCACAAAACTATTAGAAATAATAAATGAACAGTAACACTGCAGGGTACAAAACTAATATACGTAAGTCAGTTGTGTTTTTATACACTGATAATAAAGTAGCAGAAAGAGAAATTGAAAAACAATCCCATTTACAACTGTACCAAAAATGAAAATATACCTAGAAATAAACATAACCATAAAGGTGAAACTGAAAACCATAAAACTATCTCTGAAAACTATAAAACACTTAATGAAAGAGATTGAAGACAACACAAACAATGGAAAGGTAGTCCATGCTCATGGATTGGCAGAATTAATATTAAAAAGTCCATGTTACCCAAAGCAATCTATAGATTCAATGCAATTCCTACAAAATACCAACAGCATTTTTCACAGAATAAGACCAAATAATAAAATATATATGGAAGTTCAAAAGACCCTGAATAGCCAAAGCAATCTTGAGAAAGAAGAACAGGTGGAGGTTTTGCATTCCCAGATTTTAAGATATACCACAAATCTGTAATAATCAAAAGGATATAGAACTGGTACAAAGATAAGACACATAGTTCAATGGAACAGAATAGATATCCTAGAAATAAAGTCATGCTTATATACCCAATTAATCTACAACAAACGAGGTAAGAATACACAATGGGGAAAAGACAGTCTCTTTAGTAAATGCTGCTGGGAACACTGGACAGCTACATGCAAAAGAATGAAATTGGACCAGTTATACCATACACAAAAATCAGAATATATTAAAGGCATAAAGAATTAAAACCATAAAACTCCTAGAAGAAAACAGGTAGTAATTCCTCTGACATCAGCAATAGCAACATCATTCTAGATAGGTCTACTGAAGGCTAGGAAAACAAAAGCAAAGCACAGCAAAGGAAACCATCAACAAAAAGGCAACCTGCTGAATGGGAGAGATATTTGCAAATGACATCTCTGATAAGGGCTTAATATCCAAAATATACAAAGAACTTATACAACTCAACACCAAAACAATCCAATTAAAAAATGGGCAGAGGACCTGAATAGACATTTTTCCAAGGAAGACTACAGGTGACAAACAGACCCATGAAAAAGATGCTCAACATCACTAATCAACAGAGAAATGCAAAACAAACCCACAATGAGATGTTACCTATCAGAACAGCTAAAATCAAAAAGACAAGAAATAACAAGTATTGGCAAGGATGTTAAAAGAAAGGAACCCTCATGCACTGTCAGTGGGCATGTAAATCGGTACAGCCATTGTGGGAAACAGTGTGGAGGTTCCTCAAAAATTTTAAAGTAGAAATGCCAAATGATCCAGTAATTCCACTACTGGGTATTTATCCAAATGAAACAAAAACACTAATTTGAAAAGATATGCAACCCTATGTTTATTGCAGCATTATTTACAACAGCCAAGATATGGGCGTAACCTCAGTATCCATTGGCAGATGAATGGATAAAGAAGATGTAGGGTGTGTGTTTGTCGGTGTCTGTCTGTAAAATAGAATATTTTTTAGCCAAAATAAAACAATATATTGCAATTGTGACATGGATGAACCTAGAGGGTATTATACTAAGTGAAATGAATGAGGCAAAAAGATAAATACCATATGATTTCACATCTATGTGGAATCTAAAGAACAACATAAATGAACAAACAGAAACAGACCTGTACAGAGAATAAACTGATGGCTGTCAGAGGGAAGGAGGTCGGGGGTGGGGTATGGCAAAAATGGGTTAAGAGGAATGGGAGATACAGGCTTTCAGTTATGGAATGAGTAAGTCATGGGGATAAAAGTTACCATGTAAGGAATATAATCAATGATAGTGTAATAGTGTTGTACTGTGACAGATGATTGCCTCTGGTGAGCATAGAGTAATATATAGAGTTGTACATGTCGTACACCTAAAACTAATGTAACATTGTATGTCAACTATACCTCGATTAAAAATGAAATAGTACAGTATAAGAGCACATTTCAACAAATGTTAATGAAATTGCTATAAATGGCTTTTTAGTGTGTTTGAGTCAGTATCCAAGTAAGGCCTATGCATTTTTTTAAATAATAGCTAGATTGACATATAACTCACACACTATAAAATTCACTCATTTAAAGTGTACAATTCAGTAGTTTTCAGATATTCACAGAGTTGTATATCATCACCATAATCAATTTCAGATTATTTTCATCATCCCCAAACTCAGTGCATTAGCTATCACTTCCCATTTCTCCCAACCAACCCCACCCCACACCCTAGGCAACCATAATACTTCCATCTTTATAGATTTGCTTATATGGACATTTCATATAAATGGAATCCTATCATATATGTGATCTTCCTTGGCTGGTGTCTTTCCCTTAGCATTCGTGCTGTACCATGAATCAGTACATCATTCTTTTTTATTATTTTCACTTTTCCTGGGTATATACCTAAGAGTAGGATTCCTGAGTAACTTGGTAAGTCTGTGTTTAATTTTTGGAAAAATCACAAGACTTACAAATCAGTCACATAATTTTTCATTATCTACATTATATGGAGAATTCATTGTTCCATAATCCGGTCTATTAGATTTAGATGCCTTTGCATGGTTAGGTTTTGAGGCTGGTTGGTTTTTTGTTTTGTTTTGCTTTGTTTTCTGATCCCAGGAGGATTCTTTATAGCTGTCTCATACTGTTTCTTTCTGGTAAACTAGCTGGTTCATGGTTTAGTTTATTGCACTGATGGAGCTACTGACAAGCCTCTTTTTAATTACCTACCACCAAAACCTCCATTGTTTTCAGGGACATCCTTAGGCTTGCACTTTATTTCAAATAATGTCAGAGCTGTCTATTCTTATGGACTGCCCCTGGGCAAAATCTGTCAGCCACTTCTCCAGAACTAGGGATAGACACAATGGCCCTTCTCTCATAGAGACACACTATTTTACAAGCTGGGAGAGACAACAGCCTCAACCTTGCTTATCTCTCCTCATGGAACCTCTGCCCTAAGTAAGCTGGGATAGGGCTGACCAGGACTCCAGTATTCTCAGCTTCCTCTCAGCCTAGGAAGCGGGGCATTTGGCATAGTTACAAACAAATTTCATTATTATTTTGCCATATTGAGACACTGACATGGTACTTCCAAGTTTAAGAAATAACTTATATTTTTGCAGCTATATATATGATGAAAGATTCCATTGTTTCAAATCAAATAAATATGGAACATATCTTTTTAAAATAATGATTATTACACAGTCTGAATAGTTGCTTTGTAAATGTGGACTTAATTGTCTTTTCTAAAAGGCTGATCGCTCTAATACTAAAACATGACAACACTGTTGAGAAGAATTACTCAAATTTTTCCTATTCCAATATAAAAAAAAAAATTACTGTTTCTTTTTCCAAAGACAATTATACAAATAAAAGGAAAATGGCCACTGTAGTCATTAAAATCTGGACCTGTCCAGCAGATTTGTAGTTCTGGCCCTCCAGTTTTTGTCCCCCCACAGAAAACTAGTCCCATCATAGGTGAACTTATAAAATTTATTCCCCTTGTCTCCTCCCTCATTTATCTAATTTATCTGTCCAGCATGAACCTACTACTTGGTGCTTTCACTGGGGCAGCCTGTACTTCAGGAAGTATACAGCCTCAGCCTCATGGGGGATGGACCACAGGTTAACCACTTACCACAAGCTACACATTTCACACACATCACACTTTCCCCACAACTCCCTATGTCAGGTAGTCACCCCAATTTGACAAATAAGGAAACTAGCTCCAGAGAGAGCAAGTAAGTTATATCTAGATCACAAGCCTCAAGAAGTGGGGCTAAGACACAAACCCTTCCCCATCAAATCCCAAATCCTGTGCTGTTTCTAGAATAGCACCTGGTCTCCCAGACACTTAAGACAGCTACTTAGCATTACAAAGGCATCTGTAACTGGGAAAGGATCATGATATGAAACAAACAGGAGAGGAGAAAGCCCAGATTTAGATAGTCCCAGCCACAGACAGGAGCTAGCTAGCTCCTTACCTGGCTGAAGGCCTTCAATCTGCTGAGCTTTAGCCCCTCATATGTAAAATGAAGCTCTTCCTCCGTATGCAAATGGTTCTAATTATCTGACTAGTACTATTATGTTCCAAATACAAGAAAAGTATGTAAAATTTAGATATTGTATGAGATTAAATACTTGGTTTTAAGTAAATTTTTAATGAAAAATAAGCTAAATGAACACCTACATATTAATTAGAATAAGCTCACTGTTAATGTGAACAGTTTTTCTCTGTTTTCTTCTTTATCATAAACTAGCACAAATTAGAAAATGTGTTATAATGTAATCATGTATCTTAAGTAATTAGGGGTCTTTGCGCTATGACTATAATGGAGCCTTTAACAGAAAGTTATTAAGTTGGGGCACATGGATGGCTCAGTGGTTGAGCGTCTGCCTTCGGCTTGGGGAGTGATCTTGAGGTTCTGGGATCAAGAGCTGCATCAGGCTTCCCACAGGGAGCCTGCTCTCCCTCTGCCTGTGTCTCTGACTCTCTGTGTGTAGGTCTCATGAATAAATAAATAAAATCTTTTTTAAAAACTTATTAAGTTAAACATAACCATTTGGTTAAAATTAGGGCAGCCCTGGTGGCTCAGTGGTTTAGCATCACCTGCAGCCCAGGGCGTGATCCTGGAGACCAGGGCATGATCCTGGAGACCTGGGATCAAGTCCCACGTCAGGCTCCCTGCATGGAGCCTGCTTCTCCCTCTGCCTCTCTCTCTCTCTCTCTCTCTCTCTGAATAAATAAATAAAATCTTTAAAAAAAAAAAAAACATTTGGTTAAAATTAACTAAGTCTTATAAATGGCATTGATTTTTCTATGAGGCTATTTTATCTGAACTACAACAGCCAGAGAGATGCAATTAATGATTGAACTGTTCAAATTGCTTTTGCTTTTCTAAAACCATGAGCGAACCACTTACTCTCTGGATCACAGTTTCTTCCTCTAAATTACAGAACTAAATGATCTCTTTCAGCTCTGATATTCTGTGACCACAAAACTAAGATGCCAGAATGGTATATTACAGTGCCACTCCCACCCCATGCCCCCAAATGCCAAGAATCTGGTCTTGCAAATACTAAATTTGTGGTATCAGTTTATAAATATGTAGAGGTAAAGCTATCTTAGTTTTCCATCTTCAGGCATAATGTACCTCTGGCTTGGAAACTCCTTGGGAGATCAGAGCACTTAGTTCCCAAAATGAAATAATCAGACATGAAAGTGCACCAGTTCCTCCCATTGTTGTGTAGAGTTTTGATAATCCTTGTTACTCAGTGGTTGCCTACTTTAACGGAAGGACGAATATAAGTGCTCTGAAAACAATCACTTTAAATGCAAATATTGATATTCTAGCTCACATAGGAAGGTAAAATTAAACTTCTTGTTCCCTCAGAAATGCCTGTTTGCGTTGTGAAATTTGAGTTCAGTAGTCAAGCTGTATTTGGTGAGCAGTATCTTAGGCCAGAAAGACTCCATTGATCTAGGAGTCAGAAGACTACTAGTTCCAGCTCAGCTTCTTTCTACACGTGTGCTTGTATTAAGTTATCTGAGGACTTAATTTTTTTTACCTCTAAAATAAAAGGGCTGTGTTTTGTTAGATGGTCCTCTGAAGATTTTGGGTGGAGGGAGGGTGAGCTCTCAAATTGTGATTCTCTAATATGCCCAGACGTCTATTAGCCCTACTCAAAAATATATGTGTGGTTTTTCTGCTTACTTACAGCCCCCTTTGGTGCTGGAGACAAGAGCAAACAAACAGCTTAAAAGATTTTATTTCTGAATAGGAAAGAAGATCCTGTACCTACTTAGGCTTGAGATGCACTTGATCTGAATCTCTGCAGATTTTACCCAAGAGAACAGACTAGAATTAGAACTCCTCATCAGAAAAAAAAAAAAAAAGAACTCCTCATCAGTAATTTCTCCTAGAAATTATGAGCAAAAGCAAAAAATGGAATGAGGAGCAGACTGCATGACACATAAGTGGCACTTTCATTTGTTGAATGAAGGAGACCACAGGGTAAATATGATGAGATGGTAGGTTTATAAATTTTGTCCTATCTAATCAAATCTATTTCCCAGGCCCCGAGTACTCCCAGAAACCAATGAGGAGCTACATATTCTGCAGCACAGACAACACAGTCCATGAGTTTTAGTCGGTGGGGGTAGCTAAAGAAAATTGAATATGGTCTGTGTTTTCCAATCTTAGAATACAGTGCTTCACTGGATATTTGAGGCTGCTGTCTACTCCCCACACTCCTCAGCACCAGGAGAGGAGGTCGACTTACTTTCTGTTCCACACTGAAAAAACCACTGCTGCTTCATCCTTGTGCTTTATCCACAAGCAAATCCTTTGAGTTCATGAGGAACTAATTCTCACTCCCACCCTCTTGGTTTTGACCCCATTCTTTCCAGTCTGCTTGGGACCTTGCTCCAGCAATCATCACCTCCAACTCTTCTATCTTTAATTTTCACTTTCTCCTTTCCCCTTGGCATAGGATCACACTTACACTCAAGTATCTTCAACCTTTAAAACAAAATCTCACGGCTTACGCTTTGTGTTGCATTTTAATATCATTGTTGGCATTCTTTTTCTTTGACTTTAATTGTTTACTTACTTTTTTCTTCTTATTATTTTTTGCTAGACAACATGTATTTCTGTAAGAGATCTTAAATCTTTTTGTACAAAGACCTGAATATAAGGACATGCAAATATTCATATATCCTAACAGGTATCATATCCAACTTGTCAACGTATATTTAGCTAAGTGAGTTCCAAATGAAAATTTGAAAACTCAGTGAGTAAATGGATGTCCTAATTTATTAGGTAACATGCAATTAAAACAACATATTAAAGTGAGATTTTTGTTTTAGAACTGGCCATTTTTCCACAAAAATTGTCGATTCAAAAATCTCAATTAACTTGATTTCTCTGGTAACCTGATCATTCCAGTAACCGGTTCTGAAACTGCCACCTTTCTCAGGCAGAGGGGAAGGTAGTGTATGTGTGACTGCAAACCAGCCCCAACAAGCAAAGATGTGAGTCTCACTGGAAATTAGGACCAACTGAATCTCTTCTTTGAGGCCCAGTCATCTCACAACCTCACAGGATCATTCTGAGCATCAAATACAATCATGTATGATAAAGATCGTCACAAAAATACAAATTTTTTCATAAATGTTAAGCAAACAAGTTGGCAGATTTAGCCACCCTGGCTAAAATGTATTGCCTTGAACAGTGAAAGGATTTCGCTTTCGCTTGAAGATGAATTACAGTAAGACTCAAACTTATCGTGAGGTTAATTCTTGATACTTATATTGCCAAACATATTGTATATGTTTTATAAATCAGTTCCTTAAGACAAAGAAAGTGCAAAGTATAAGCTTTAGAGTGAAAAAGATTTGATTATCAGTAACAGAATCCAGCCTTCTGATTCCTGAACTACATGTAGCACAGAGTGAAGCAGAATTTTGAGATGAATCCAATTTATGCCATGGAGGTCTAGATCAGCTTTCAGCACATCCCATTTGTTCCTCACAAAACACATATTCAAGATGACAAGTAGAATCAGAAGGATTGTAGGACTTTTGTGCATTGTGACTTACTGTAAAGCTTGTGTCCAGTACCATTTATATGGTACTGCTACAAAAAGTGTCTAATCTGAATTCAACAGGAGAAAACAGACAAGTCCAAATTGAGGGACATTCGGCAAAGCAGATCTGGACTCAAAGTGGGCAGTCTTGAAAGAAATAAAGGTAGGTAACTATTGCAGACTAAAGGAAACTACAAGAGATACAACTAAATGCAGTGTGTGATCCTTGGTTGGATATTGGATTGGAGGAAGGAGAAAAAGCTACAAATTTGGGGGACAATATATAGATAGATAGATAGATAGATAGATAGATAGATTAGATAGATAGATAGATAGATTTATATATATATATATAAATTGGCATATATCTATCTATATATATATATATATATATATATATATATATAAATTTTAGAGATAAGATTATATCAACGTTAAATTTCCTGAAGGTGATAAGTGAATCGTAGTCATGTTGTCATGCCCTTGTTCTTGGAAAATAAATAATGAAATATTTAAGTGTGAAGTGTGACACAAACCATTTAAAATTCACAGGTAATATAAATGTTTCATTAAATAAAGATGCATATGAGATAGAAGCAAATCTAGCAAAATGTTAATCACTGGTAAGTCTAGGAGAGGGGCATATGGATATTTAATGTTCTCCTCTTACAAATTTTCTGTAAGTTGAAAGTTTTCAAAATAAAAATATTAATTCAAAAAAGTATATAAAAATTCTGCTATATCTATTGCTACAGGACCAAGTGCTTGCAACCTGTCTCGCTAGCTTTAGTTTGTCATCAGAACTGCTCAGATTCCTCACCTCATAATGCCTCCTGATGACTTCCTTTTTTCCTCCTAAACCTCCTAAACCCTCGGCTTTCCCAGCTACCACTTCCTCCTAAGCAATTTATCTAGTTTTAGCTTTAATAACAGCACTCTCCTTATCCCCTTACTCTCTGTGCCTTTGTCCTCCTTTGTATTTATCTTGTTCTCCTATTCTATTTCATCTGAACCAGTTTTCATCCTTCAAGTTGAATCCTAAGAGACTTAGCATTCCCATGTCTCCTGCATTCAGGGCACTAAGCACTCCAGCTCAAATGATTCTCGCTATGTGACACAATCTGTTCTGCCTTTCTGCTCTGTCTCCATAATTTGGCAGATTTTTGGAATTCTGTTTTTTTCTTTTAAAGATTATTTATTCATGAGAGACACACACACAGAGGCAGAGACACAGGCAGAGGGAGAAGCGGGCTCCATGCAGGGAGCCGGATGGGGGACTTGATCTCGGGTCCCCAGGATCACGCCCTGGGCTGAAGGCGGCGCTAAATCACTGAGCCGCCCGGGCTGCCCTGAGTTTTGGAATTCTTGATAATTAAATATACCCAAATTCATTCCACTCCACCGTCTAGTGTATCCAATGTGTAACACTTGTAACACTCCTCTCATCCCCCAAATCATTAATTTGGTAGAAAATATCCTATTGACTATATAAGAAAACCTAAAGAAAACATTGAACACTACACTGAACACTACAAAATATACCAATATGTTCAGGTCCCTCAAATAAAGGAGCAGAGAGATGTCTGACTGGCTATTGGGACCAAACTACACAGAAAGTACACCTTTAACTGGTATGTCCGAAAATTGGGAGTATCTTGAGCTAAGGATAATTGCTATTCCATATTTTGCCTTTGTCTCCTCACACATTCAAGGTCTTCTCTTAATGGGAAATTAAATCATCTTGAATATCTCTACATCTTTTGGAAGATCTCTAGCAGGAGCAATCTGTATGCCAGTCACTATGGGTTCACATTTACAATTCAGGGTGTTATGGGATCTACTCTCAGGCCACTCTTGGAGGGAAAAAAAAAAAAAGGATAGCTCAATCCCTGACTCAGTCACAGTGGCTCTGCTGAACTGCTTGGGAAAAAATCACTGAAACTCCCATAGCATCTGCTTCCTCATCAGTAAAGTGGAAAGAGATGGTCATTTCTGAGGTGACTTCCAGCTCTGAAGGTCCTTGACTGCAAGAGTACTACATAATATCTTTTGCAATTAAGATGATAATAATTTTTAAAGGTGTTTACTCGTGATAGATTTTGATTTTGACTAAAATCTGTGCATGAAGGATTATATCTGTTCTAAGTTGAATTACTGTAATTAAGGGAAAATGTTACTGTGAATCCATTTGTATAGCTATGTGATATAACATTTGGGAGGCAGAGGCCCTTGTCTGGAGTCTATGCCTCACTCTTTGTGTGACCCTGAGCCAATCTTGCCCTTTCATTTTTTTTTTAAAAGATTTCATTTATTTATTTGACTGCAAGAAAGAGGATGAGAAAGTGTGAGAGAGAGAGAGAACACAGAGGGAGAAGGAGAAGCAGACTCCCTTTTGAGCAGAGAGCCCAAGGCAGGGCTCCATCCCAGGACCATGAGATCATGACCTGAGCAGAAGGCAGCTGTTTAACCAAATGAGTCCTCCAGGTACCCCAATCTTGCCCTTTCTTTAAGGGCAATTTCCACTTGAGTAAACCAGAGATACTTTTTTTAAAGATGGTAATATTTTTATAGCAATAATTCATTATTGAATATATTAATAAACTAGGGAAGCCTACTACATTACACAAATGTCTGGGCACTATAGGCTAGTGATGATGAAAAGTGAAGAAGGTAGCTGTCCCTCGCCCTCCTGAAATAGCCTTCTTAGAAATATAATGATCTGAGTCCCTGCTCTTTGTATAAGTGAAATATCTCCAAAGGCCCTATAGCCCCATGTGTCATAGCTGTTATGATATAGAGGTGGTGCCAAAGCCTGGGCTTCATATCATATCTCCACTTGGAGAAAGCATTGCCATCAGTTGACCTGCACACTGTGCCTTAACTTAGGGACCTAGGCTGTTTTGTAACCATTTGGCTCTCTCAGGGAAATAAAAGAAATTGTATTATCATTTCATATCCGAGTATTTAACCAGACACATAGATACAGATCTAATTCTTATGGTGTGTGAAGAGTGTTGGGCTTTCTACTGGATCCCAAGGAAATCCAGGGAAACGTTATCTCCCTGAAAACACCCACAATATTCTAATCATATCAAGGAGTGCCTGGAAATTTCTGATGCCCCCAAGTTCATTTCACTCAACAAGTTTTTAAGTTTATTCTTTGTCAAGGGGTAAAATGCAGGCCATGTCTCTAAGTTGCAACAGTGCATATGGTCAATTTGTCATAGGCCAGTGGGATCTGACACTACATCTTACAGTTTGAGAGCAGGCTCATCATCATCACATATGGGCATATATTTCATGTGAAATAGTAGGATAAGACTCTAATCAGATGTCCTTCCCCAGAACAACCACGTGCAAATTGCTACCTCACTCTGTCACTGCACACATCTGTTCTGAGGATATGTACTATCAATAGAAACCTGTCTATTCACACCCCTCTGCAATTTACCAAATACAATGCCCATTGAATACCTCACTGGTCTCTGTAACTATGCAGTAGTCAGAAGAATGGTTAGTATAGCCCAGAAGAAGTTAAGTGACTTATTCAAAGGCATATATCAATAAATGATACAACTCAAATTCTAATTCAGCTCTTTGATTACAAAACCAGAATCCTTTTCACCTGAATAAGTTCTGTGCACTTTTATGTAAGCACCCAATACTGCCAATGTAATGTTAATTAATTGTAATAGTTGCTGTATCTTTCATTCAACTTCTTATAACATGATGTTACAAATTCTTAAATCAGACCAGTTGGAAAAAATGTGTTAAGGATGCATTGAGACTGCACTTGTTGCCATATGGCATAAATTGAATACTGGGAAATGGCAGTAGCAAGTGAGCTAATTGAGTATGGGACAATCTAAGATGAGATTTTGTATCCTCCCCATGACTACAGTGCACACAACCACTGATTTTTTTACTGTCTCCATAATTATGGGTGACATAATACCTTTTCCAGAATATTATACAGTTAGGGTAATACAGTATGTAGCCTTTTCAGATTGTCTCCTTCACTTAGTAACTTAGTCACTTAGTCACTATGTAGTATCTAAGGTTACTCCATGCCTTTTTATGGTTTAATGGTTCATTTCTTTTTAGTGCTGAATACTATGCCATTGTCTGGGTGTACCATAGTTTATTTACCTATTCACCTACTGAAGATATCTTGGTTGCTTTAAGGTTTGGCAATTATGAATAAAGTTGTTATAAACATCTGTGTGCAGATTTTTGGGTAGACATAAGATTTCAGCTCCTTTGAGTAAATACCAAGGGAGTACAATTGCTGGATCATATGGTAAGAGTATGTTTAGTTTTACAAAAAACCACCAAATGACTTCCAAAGTGGCTGTACAATTTTGCATTTCCACTATTCATGAATGAGAGTTTCGGTCATTCCACATCCTCACCGACATTTGGTGCTATCCATAATCCAGATTTTGGCCACTCTAACAGGAGTGCAGTGGCCTCTCACAGTTTTAATTTGGATTTCCCTGATGACTTATGATGGGAAACATCTTTTCATATGCTTATCTGTCATATGAATATCTTCTTTGATGATGTGTTTGTTTAAGTCTTTGGCTCTTTTTAAAATCAGGTTGTTTTTTTGTGGTTGATTTTTAAGAGTTCTTTTATATTTTGGATAAGTCCTTTATCAGATGTATCTTTTGCAAATATTTTTCTCATAGCCTATGGCTTTGTCATTCTTTTGACATTGTCTTTCCCAGAGCATGAGTTTTTAATTTTAATAAAATCCAATTTACCAATTCTTTTTACACAGATTGTGTCTTCAGTATTGTATCTTGTCATTGTTATGCCCAAGGTTATCTAGGTTTTCTCCTACATTATCTTTTAAGAGTTTTATAGTTATGCATTTCACACTTAAGCCTGTGATCCATTTTGATTTAATTTTGTGAAAGGCATAATAAGGTCTGTGTCTAGATTTTCTTTTTTGTATATGGAAATTCAGTTGTTCCAGCACTGTTTGTTGAAAAGACTCTCCTTTGTCAAGGATCAGTTGGCATTATTTATCTATCTCTTGGCTTTCTATTCTGTTCCTCTGTTCTATTGATCTGTTCTTTAACCAATACCACACAGCTTTATAGCTTTATGGTAAGTCTAAAAAATTGGGTAGTGTCAATCCTTTAACTTTGTTCTCCTTTAATATTGTATGGGCTATTCTGGGTCTTTGCCTCCTCATACACACTTTAGAACGAGCGTGTTGATAATCACAAAATAATTAGCTAGGATTTTGATTGGGATTTCATTGAATCTATAGATGAGATTGAGAAGAATGGACACCATAGCAATACTGAGTCTTCCAAATCATGAGTATAGACTATCTATACAGTTCTTCTTTGATTTTGTTTATCAGAATTTTGTAGTTTTCTTCATATATGTCTTGTGCATATGTTGTCACATTTATACCTAAGTATTTCATTTTTTTGGATATTAAATGGTATTAGGTAAATTTGAAATTTAATTTCAAATTCTCCTTGTTAATTGCTAATACGTAGGGCAACGATGGACTTTTATGTATTAGCCTTGTATCCTGCAACCTTGCTATAATTGCTTATTAGTTCCTGGAGCTTTTTGTTGATTCCTTCAGATCTTCTATGTAGACAGTCATGTCATCTGTGAGCAAAGACAGTTTTATTTCTTCATTCCCCATCTGTACATCTTTTATTTCCTTTTTTTGTCTTGTTGTATTTGCTAGAACTTCCAGTACAGTGTTGAAAGAGTAGTTAAAGGGGACATCCTCGCCTTGTACTTGATCTTAGTGGGAAAATTTCAAATTTCTCCCACTAAGTATGATGTTAGCTATAGAGTTTTAAGGCTTTTTTATTATTATTTTTCGTGAAGTTGGGGAAGGTTTCCCTATCCCTAGTTTACTGAGTTTTTATCATGAATTGGTGTTAAGTTTTGTCAAATGCTTTTTCTGCACCTATTAATACAATCATTAGTTTGTTCCTTTTTAGCCTATTGATGTAATTGATTACATTAATTGATTTTCAAATGTTGAACCAGCCTTGTATACCTGAGATAAATCCCTCTTGGGGTGGTATACAATTCTTTTAATACACTATTGGATTTGATTTACTAATATTTTGTTCAAGATTTTTGTATCTTTGTCACAAGAGCTATCCATTCATCTGTAGTTTTTTAAAATGAATTTTGGTTTTAGGGCAATGCTGGCCTCATAGAATGAGTTAGGAAGTATTCCCTTTGCTCCTCTCCTCTGAAAAAAAATGTAGAGGATTGGTAGAATTTACCAATGTACCTGAGGCTTTCTGTTTTGGAAGTCTATTAGTTACTGATTCAATTTCTTTAATAGACACAGGTCTATTTGTTTCACCTATTCCTTTTTGTGTGAGTTTTAGCATATGATGTCTTTCAAGGAATGGATCCATTTAATCTAAGTTATCAAATTTATGGGCCATAGAATTGCTCATACCATTCCCTGATTATCCTTCTAATGCCCATGGAATCTATAATGATGTCCTTTTATTTTTTATATTAATAATTTGTGTCCTGTTTTTATTCATCTGACTAGAGGCTTACTAATTTAACTCATCATTTCAAAGAAACAGCTCTTGGGTTCATTAATTTTCTCTGTTGGTTTCCTGCTTTCCACTTCATTGATTTCTACTCTAATTCTTATTATTTATTTTCTTCTACTTACTTTAGATTTAATTTGCTCTTCTTTTTCTGATTTCCTAAGATGGAAATGTATTGATGTAGAAATTTCTTCTTTTCTAATATATGTATTCAATGCTATAAATATCCCTTGTAAGTGCTGCTTTCACCACATCCTATGTACTTAGTAAGTTGTGTTTTAATTTTCATGTATTTGAAGTATTTTTTAAACTTCTCTTGAGATATCTTCTTTGACCAATGTGTTATTTAAAAGTGTGCTGTTTAATTTCCATATGTTTGAGGATTTTCCTATTATCTTCCTGTTATTGGTTTCTAGGTAACTCCATTGTGATCTAAGAGAAGATATTGTTTGATTTCTATTCTTTTAAATTTATTAAGGTGTTTTAGGTTCTGAATGCAGTCTACCTATGTGAACATTTCATGTGAGCTTAAGAAGAATATGGATTTTGCTATTGTTGGATAAAGTGGTCTGTAGATGGAGATTATATCCAGTTGATTGATGATCATGTTGAATTCAACTATGTCCTTACTATCTTTTGCCTGCTCCATATCCATTCTGACAGAGTGGTGCTGAAGCCTCAAATCATGATAATGAATTCATCTATTTCTCTTGGCAAATCTGTTAGTTTCTGCCTTACATGGTTTGATGTCACTTATTTTAGCACAGGTATTTTGCAAGCTTTTAAAAATTATGTGAATAGTGCAAAAATACTTAACACTTAAAACCAGCAAAGCTTCATTTAAGTAAAAAACTTTATTTAAAAAAGATTATTAACCCCCAGAATTTTACAGAAGTAAATTTCTACTCTATAATGTCAATTCTATGCAATATAATAAAAACTCTATCATTAGCTATTGATTTCCTCTATTGTTCTTCTGAATCTTATATGACAGAGGAAGGGGTACTTAGACAAACATGAAACAAAATTCAACCCAAATAAACTGCAAAGTGTTTCCTAATAGTTGTAAATGCATTTTGTCTACACTATCCAAATAAGTAGCTATGGAGTAACTGCCGGTATTGCACCAAAGCTAGTAAGAGATTTTGTTTTTGCAAGTTGGTAAAAACTGCACTAGGTGAGAAGTCACAGTTTAAGGATGCATGTTCTGTGATTATTTACTACACACATATATTTAGTGTCTCTAAACACTAGAAATATACATTATCAGAGTACCCTCAAAAGTCAGGTATGATTTTTTTTAAATGAGGAAACGATTCTTAAAATCCTACAGGAATCCTACCTGGAGTTTTAACAGCTACCAATAAATCACTTCCATTGTTCCAGGGTTACAGCATCTCTGGGACCTTCAGGGTTTGATGAAACTGGATTTGCTGGCTTTTCGTATAGCAGAAGCCACAGTAGATAACATTCTTCACCTGTAATGTGTCTTCATGATTGGCATAAATCTGCGACAGATGACAGAATTACTAAGTAGGCCAGAAGCATTGTTTAACGCGCTCTGGAGAAAGAAAATCATCAGCCAACCGATACAGTTAAATAGGTCATGAACATAATATGGAGTTCCTACTGGGATAATTACCACATCTCTGCTAACTTTCAGTTGCCCAGCCTTCAGCTTCATACTCTTAATGAAGCTGCTTTCATAGTGATGGGTCTAAACACCAGGTCATGGTTGCTGGTTCTTCCTGAGCTCACTTTTCTGATGACTCTTAAAGAAATGCTCATGACTTCTTGGTCTCTTTTCTGATAAACATACCTGGTATGTATGTACCAGAAGGCTCTTGGTTTCTCTTTTCCTTCAATAAATTGCTTTATTGTGAGAATCTCCATCTTGAACAGTTTTAAGGACTTCTCAGTCACACTGTCCTTTTGAATTTCTCACATAGACAATGACATCAGCTGCATCAGATATGTCTCAGTAAAGATGTTACTCCACAGTTTTTATTTTCCAGAGTAATTATCTGCATTATACATCTTGGGACCTCAATCTGGCCAAAGTATTTTGGTAGCCTAGAGTGAAAATACAGTTAGTTCACCATCTCACCTGGTGTATTCAAGCAGTGGAATGTTGTCCCTGAGATCATCAAACCTGGAAGACATCATATCTCTAAAATTTCTTTTTCATGGCTAGCCCTTAAATTTCAACATCACTGGGATCCCTGGGTGGCGCAGCGGTTTGGCGCCTGCCTTTGGCCCAGGGCACGATCCTGGAGACCCGGGATCGAATCCCACATCAGGCTCCCGGTGCATGGAGCCTGCTTCTCCCTCCGCCTGTGTCTCTGCCTCTCTCTCTCTCTGTGACTATCATAAATTTTAAAAAAAAAATTAAAAAAAAACTGTGCCAAATTTCAACATCACTAATTCCTTTTCATTTTTCAAGAAATGTGGAACTCCTTCAAATCCACTTCAAAAGTCTCCTGTAGTAACTTCAGTGATGATTTCATTGGTCCTTGCTATAGACTGAATGTGTTCCCTCAAATTCATTTTTTAAATCTAATCTTCCCATGTGATGATATTTAGAGGTGGGGCCTTTGGGAGTTGACTAGGCTCTGCCCTTATTAATTCATTAGTGCCATTATAAGAGTCCCCAGAAAGTTCCCTTGCCTCTGTCCTATGAGTACATAGCAGGAATATGGTTGCCTATGAACAAAGAAGTGGCCCTCACCAGACACCAAATCTTTCAGCCTCTTGATCTTGGGCTTCTCAGTCTCTAGAACTGTGAGAAATAAATGCTTGCTTTTAAGCTCTCCAGTGTACGGGATTTTGTTATAGCAGCCCAAATAGACTAACACAGTCCCACAATTAACTAGATCAACTAACTGGTCACCAGACTCTTTGACAAAGGGATCTCTGGGTGGCGCATCGGTTTGGCGCCTGCTTTTGGCCCAGGGCGCGATCCTGGAGACCCGGGATCGAATCCCACGTTGGGCTCCCGGTGCATGGAGCCTGCTTCTCCCTCTGCCTGTGTCTCCGCCTCTCCCTCCCTCTCCCTCTCTCTCTCTCTCTCTCTCTCTCTCTCTCTCTCTCTCTGTGTGTGTGTGTGTGTGTGTGTGTGTGTGTGACTATCATTAAAAAAAACAACAACAACAAAATTCAGTGTTCAATTTATGATGCATCCAGGCCACATTACTGGCTGCCTTTGTTTCCAGTACTTCCTGGGCACATTCCAGCTCCTCTTATTGTCGAAATCTTGCAAGCACAGTAAACAATGGCCATGCAGCCAATAGTGAGGAGTATCAGAATGTTGAGCTTGTCATCATTTCTTGAGGTTCTCACATAAATCAGAGCAAGTCTTATTTTCTATCGAAGAAGCAAAGATATCAAGAATTTTTTGTGTATTCTTGTGTCCATTCTGTCTGTTTTCTTTGTTGACATTCTCTCTGGTAAACTCTGCTGGCTAATTTAAAGGAAAAGTTCTGGTTGGACAGATAAATTTTATGCTGTTGGCTGGCTCGGAGGCTGCACTCTCACCCACAGCTGCCGTCTCCAACACTGAGGGATTTTACAAGAGCGCAGCATCAAAACTAGCTTTTTCTCTAACTAAAGGAGTCTGCTCTATGTCTCTGAGGCTGGCTTTGAGAAGAGCTTGAAATATCTGCTTTAACTAGGACAATTTGCCTTTTTCCCACATTTTGTTCTTATAAAATGAATAGTCTCCAACATTAAAGAGAACTTTTCTAAGGGTGATCTGTGTAGACATCAAGTTCCTTGGTTCATATACCTGACTCTTCACTCATCCCATCCAAGGAAAAATCTTGTAGATGGCACCCTGTTGGCAATTTTTGCTCTTCATTTGGTAGCAATCCACACATACTCCAAATTTAAACTGAGGACACGGCTTGTGCAAATTGAAGATACATATTACATACATCACATATTTCTTGAATACCTTTGGCAGCTCACTCTCTAGCAACCCTCTAACAGATGCTCTTACTATGACTCTATAGTTGACACAATTTCCTTTTCAGAAATCCCCATTTGACATAATGGTCTCCAGTGTTGGTCAGGATGTACTTTTCTGTATCCAAATCAGTTCCCACCACATTTTTGGTTAAAAGTGGCCATAAGCTAATTGCTGTTATTACAAACATTTGACAAAAGAGGCAACACAGGAAAAACAAACAAAGACTACACACACACATCAGGCTCTAATAACCTAACAAATAAAGTTTCCTAAGGCTTGCGAGGAGACTTGTGATTACCTAGCTCCCTTTACTTTTTCCTCACTCACCTCAGAGAAATGGTGATTAAGATAATGAAACTGACATATTTCAGCTCTAGTAAGTTAGGAATGGTTTAGAAAGCAGGAAGCAAAATATCTGACTAAATAACAAGTGCAAAGATAGGTGACTGCTGATGTTGGTCAACCACTAAGCCATGTCATCAGGAGCCTAGACTTTTATTTGTTTGCTCCATCATCCATAGTTGTTAGTTTTTCATCTTTGTGTTTTCAAATTATGGCCCCAAAATGCCCACTGAAATTTCAAGCAAGAAATAAGAAGGAAAGACCATTTTCAGCCCCTACAGTGCTTTTTATCGTGGAAGTCAAAGCTTTCCCAGAAGTCCCCAGTAGATATCATCATATATTTCACCAGCCAAGACTGGGTCATTTGGCCACCTTTAGCTCCAAGCAAATCTGGGAAATTCTCTTGTATGGACAAGAACAACAAGGTTAACTTAGATTAATTATGATTCATCTTCTGGAGGAGGTCAGACTAGTGCCTATATTAGCCATCTTTCACTGTGATGATGCTTCATAATAAATAACTCCCCAAATCTTAGTGGCTTATTAGAACAAGAGTTTGTTCCTCACTTATGAGCACATAGGTCATCTGTGATTCTCCTGGGTTTGGCTGGGATCAACTAGGCTTGGATAAAGGACTGTGTGTGTTTTCATGTCTGCCCTATTCATATTCTTGTTCTGGTACTGCTGATGTCCCTGGCATAGTCTTATGGCAAATGGTAGGCACACAAGAAGCCGGATAAAATCACACACATAAACACATCTAGAATCTCTGCTCATGTCATGTACAGTAACATTCCATTTCCCAAACTGGCCAGTTCCAAAACACACTGGGCAAGGATATATACTTGGCCTACTCCAGTGGAAAGTGCTACAAAGTCACACACCAAAAGGTGTGGATGTACAATTCTATTAGAGAGAGGATGAAGGGCTGGGAACAAAAATCTAATCTATCCCCTAATTCCAAACAAACTGGGGTCCTGAAAGCAAGAGAGAATGGAATAACTGTTGGGTAGCTATCCAACAGTGTGTTCCACACTAGAACAATCAAAAGAAGACTCAGAAGCTTATTTTGGGGGGTTCAGTTATCAGGAGGAAGATGAGGAAAGTGAGGAAATGGATGTGATTACAGACTGCTTTCTGGGCAGGGGTTTCCAGCTATAGCTGTGACAGACTGTTGAATAGGTTGACATCACAAACTCTCAGTTCCATAGTCTATCAGCATTTGAATTCCTGCTAATAGCGAACATCTCTGATGCAGTGTGTGACGAGTACTAAAGTACTTTATATGCATACTTTATCCTCACAACAAACCTATGAAGTTACCCTCGTTTTATAGCTGAGAGGTCAAGTAACCGAGGCAGGTCTTTATAGATGGCAAAGCTATGATTGGAACCCAAATCTGTCTGATTTCATTCACTTAGGCATCCACTACTTGTCAGGCACCATGCTTAGTGCTGAAGATGCAGGTCAATGATATAGACACAGCCCTTGCCCTCTAGGACTTTATTAGTCTCCAAGCTTCACAGCCCAATGGACATTCATTACATGTTAACTAAAACCCAATATAAACATGTGTTATTTTTCAAATGAATAAATTATGTGCCAGGTACTCTTCTAAAGGCTTTTCATGTCACATATCAATGAACCATCATCAATTTTATGTTAAGCACTGTTATTCACCATTTTAAACATTAAGAAGCTGAGATATGTAGAAGTTAACTTTGTTACACACTAGGAAATGAGGGTGCAGTATTAGGATATAGGCAATCTGGCTCTAGAGCTCATGATCTCACCACAACACCATACACATCTCAGGACCAATAAAATACAGATTTACTTCAATATACTAATGCATCAGTGTATCTTTCTCTGTGTATTTTCCCCTTAAAAAAATACTCACTATAAGGAGCCTGAACAGGGAGGATGAGTCCCCATAACATTTGCCTTTGAAAGTAAGAGAGGCTGAATTTTGTGAATTCTTAGAATCAACAGGACTTAAAGCCTGGAATTATAAAAATCAGTGGGCTGCTCTGAGAGAACTTGGAAGGCATTAGGAAGCAGATTCCCCTCCTTTAAAGACAGCGTAACAAACAGCCCCTGCAGATGTGCAGAAGGGCTCTGCAGACAACTGGACTGAAGGAAAAGAGGCCAGGAATCAATAACAGAGCACATGAAACACACACAGGAGACACTCCCTAAAGCACCAGGTCCTGGGGAACGGGGGACACTACACTGCAGGGCATTACAGGACCTCACTTCATAAGGCCATCACTTCAAAAGCAAGAGATGTTGCTTATTTTCCTAACACAGAGAAACAGACACAGAGACTTAGACAGAATGAGGAGACAGATATGTCCCAAATAAAGGAACAGGACAAAGCCACAACAAAAAAACATAAGTGAAAACAGATATAAGTAAATCCTTGAAAGAGAATTTAAAATAATGATCGTAAAGATACTCATTGGACTTGAGAAAAGAGTGGAGGACATCAGTAAAACCCTTAACAAAGAGATAAAAAATAACCAATCATAGATTAAAAACACAATACTTATTTTTTAAATTATCTATCTATCTATCTATCTATCTATCTAATCTAATCTATCTATATTTATATTTATATTATTGGAGTTCGATTTGCCAACATATAGTATAACACCCAGTGCTCATCCTATCCCAAGTGCCCCCCTCAGTGCCCATCACCCAGTCACCCCAATCCCCTACCCACCTCCCTTCCACTACCCCTTGTTCGTTTCCCAGAGTGAGGAGTCTCTCATGTTCTGTCTCCCTCACTGATATTTCCCACTAATTTTCCCCCCTTTCCCTTATACGCCCTTTCACTATTTTTTTATATTCTCCATATGAATGAGACCATATAATGTCTGTCCTTCTCCAATTGACTTACTTCACTCAGCATAATACCCTCCAGTTCCATCCACGTTGAAGCAAATGGTGGGTGTTTGTCGTTTCTAATAGCTGAGGAATATTCCATTGTATCCATAGACCATATCTTCTCTATCCATCATCTGTCAATGGACACCGATGCTTCTTCCACAGTGTGGCTATTGTGGACATTGCTGCTATAACATCGGGGTGCAGGTGTCCCGGCGTTTCACTGAATCTGTATCTTTGGGGTAAATCCCCAGCAGTGCAATTGCTGGGTCATAGGGCAGATCTATTTTTAGCTCTTTGAGGAGCCTCCACACAGTTTTCCAGAGTGGCTGCACCAGTTCACGTTCCCACCAACAGTGCAGGAGGGTTCCCCTTTCTCCGCATCCTCTCCAACATTTGTTGTTTCCTGCCTTGTTAATGTTCCCCATTCTCACTGGTGTGAGGTGCGATCTCATTGTGTTTTGATTTGTGTTTTGTGTTTTCCTGATGGCAAGTGATGCGGAGCATTTCCTCATGTGCTTGTTGGCCATGTCTAGGTGTTCTCTGTGAGATTTCTGTTCATATCTTGTGCCCATTTCAGGATTGGATTGTTTGTTTCTTTGGTGTTGAGTTTAATAAGTTCTTTATAGATCTTGAAAACTAGCCCTTTATCTGATAGGTCATTTGCAAATATCTTCTCCCATTCTGTAGGTTGTCTTGTAGTTTTGTTGACTGTATCCTTTGCTGTGCAAAAGTTTCTTATCTTGATGAAGTCCCAATAGCTCATTTTTGCTTTTGTTTCCCTTGCCTTCATAGATGGATCTTGCAAGAAGTTGCTGTGGCCAAGTTCAAAAAGGGTGTTGCCTGTGTTCTCCTCTAGGATTTTGATGGAATCTTGTCTCACATTTAGATCTTTCATCCAGTTTGAGTTTATCTTTGTGTCTGGTGTAAGAGAATGGTCTAGTTTCATTCTTCTGCACATGGCTGTCCAATTTTCCCAGCACCAGTTATTGAAGAGACTGTCTTATTTCCAGTGGATAGTCTTTCCTGCTTTGTTGAAAATTAGTTACCATAGAGTTGAGGGTCCACTTCTGGGTTCTCTATTCTGTTCCATTGAACTATGCGTCTGTTTTTGTGCCAGTACCACACTGTCTTGATGACCACAGCTTTGTAGTACAACCTGAAATCCAGCATTGTGAAGCCCTGGCTTTGGTTTTCTTCTTCTATATTTCCCTGGCTATTCGGGGTCTTTTCTGATTCCACACAAATCTTAAGATGATTTGTTCCAACTCTCTGAAGAAAGTCCATGATATTTTGATAGGGATTGCACTGAATCTGTAAATTGCCCTGGGTAACATTGACATTTTCACAATATTAATTCTGCCAATCCATGAGCATGGAATATTTTTCTATCTCTTTGTGTCTTCCTCAATTCCTTTTAGAAGTGTTCTGTAGTTTTTAGGGTATAGATCCTTTACCTCTTTGGTTAGGTTTATTCCTAGGTATCTTATGCTTTTGGATGCAATTGTAAATGGGATTGACTCCTTAATTTCTCTTTCTTCAGTTTCATTGTTAGTGTATAGGAATGCTAAACTGACTTCTGGGTATTGATTTTGTATCCTGCCACACTGCCAAATTGCTGTATGAGTTCTAGCAATCTTGGGGTGGAGTCTTTGTGTTTTCTAAGTACAGTATCCCATCATGTGCAAAGGGAGAGTTTGACTTCTTCTTTGCCAATTTGAATGCCATTTATTTCTTTCTGTTGCCTGATTGCTGAGGCAAGGACTTCTAGTACTATGTTGAATAGCCGTGGTGAGAGTGGACATCTCTGTCGTGGTCCTGATCTTAGGGGAAAGGCTCCCATTGCTTCCCCATTGAGAATGATATTTTCTGTGGACGTTTCATAGATGGCTTTTAAGATGCTGAGGAATGTTCCCTCTATCCCTACACTCTCAAGAGTTTTGATCAAAAATGGAGGCTTTATTTTGTCAAATGCTTTCTCTGCATCTATTGAGAGGATCATATGGTTCTTGTTTTTTCTCGTTGATGTGATCTATCATGTTGATTGTTTTATGAGTGTTCAACCAGCCTTGCATCCCAGGGATAAATTCCACTTGGTCATGGTGAATAATCTTCTTAATGTACTATTGAATCCTATTGGCTAGTATCTTGTTGAGAATTTTTGCATCCATCTGTGTTCATCAGGGATATTGATCTATAATTCTCCTTTTTGGTAGAGTCTTTGTCTGTTTTGGAATCAAGGTGATACTGGCCTCATAGAACAAATTTGGAAGTATTCTATCCCTTTCTATCCTCTGGAACAGCTTTAGTAGAATAAGTATTATTTATTTAAATATTTGATAGAATTCCCCTGGGAAGCCATCTGGTCCTGGACTTCTGTGTCCTGGGAGGTTTTTGATGACTGCTTCAATTTCCTCCCTGGTTATTGGCCTGTTCAGGTTTTCTAATTCTTCTTGTTCCACTTTTTGTACTTTGTGGTTTTCCAGAAATGCATCCATTTTTTCTAGATTGCCTAACTTATTGGCGTATAGCTGCTCATAATACGTTTAATATTGTTTGTATTTCCTTGGTATTGGTTGTGATCTCCTCTCTTTCATTCATGATTTTATTAATTTGAGTCTTTTTTCTTTTGAATAAAGCTTGCTAATGATTCATCTACCTTATTAATTCTTTCAAAGAACCAGCTCCTGGTTTTCTTGATCTTCTCTACAGTTCTTCTGGTCTTTATTTCATTGAGTTCTGCTGGAATTTTTATTATCTCTCTTGTTCTGCTTGATGTAGGTTTTATTTGCTATTCTTTCTCTAGTTCCTTGAGGTGCAAGGTTAGCCTGTGTATTGAGTTTTTTCCAGTTTTTTTGAGGCAGGCTTGTGTTGTGGTGTATTTCCCTCTTAGGACTGCTTTTGCTATATCCCAAAGATTTTGAATGGATGTATCTTTATTTTCATTAGTTTCCATGAATCTTTTTAATTCTTCTCTAATTTTCTGGTTGACCTATTCATCTTTCATAGGATGCTCTTTAACCTTCATGTGTTTGAGTTTCTTCCAAATTTCTTCTTGTGATTGAGTTCAAATTTCAAAGCATTGTAGTCTGAAAATATGCAGCAGACAATCCCAATCTTTTGGTGTCATTTGAGACCTGAATTGTCACCCAGTATGTGGTCTATTCTTGAGAAGAATGTATATACAGTTGCATTTGCACGAAGAATATATATATATATATATATATATATATATATATATATATATATATATATAAAATCCATCTGGTCCAGTATATCATTTAAAGCCCTTGTTTCTTTGGTGGTGTTGTCCTTAAAATATCTGTCATTTGCAGAAAATGCCATGTTGAATTCTCCTACTATTAGTGTATTATTATCTAAGTATGTCTTTAGTTATTAATTGATTGATATACATACTTGGTAGCTCCCACATTAGGGGCATAAATATTCATGGTTTTTAAGTTTTCTTGTTGGGTAGACCCTTTAAGTATGGTATAGTGTCCCTCTTCATCTCTTACTACAGTCTTCGGATAAACTTTATTTATTTATTTTTTTTTAGTCTTTGGATAAACTTTAATTTATCTCATATGAGGATTGCTAGTGCAGCTTTCTTTTGAGGATCATTTCAATGGTAAATAGTTCTCCAACCTTTCATTTTCTGACAGGAAGTGTCCTTAGGTCTAAACTGAGTCTCTTGTAGACAGCAAATAGATGGGTCTTGCTTTTTTATCCAGGCTGAAACCCTGTGTTTTTTATTTTTTTAAAAAAATTATTTATTTGTTCATGAGACATAAAGAGAGAGAGAGAGAGAGAGAGAGGCAGAGACACAGGCAGAGGGAGAAGCAGCCTCCATTCAGGTAGCCCAACATGGGACTTGATCCCGAGTCTCCAGGATCACACCTTGGGCTGAAGGCGGCGCTAAACCACTGAGCCACCCAGGCTGCCCAATCCTGCGTCTTTTGATGGGATCATTTAGCCCATTCACATTCAGAGTAACTATTGAAAGGTATGAATTTAGTGTCATCATAAGACCTATTCAGTCCCTGTTTTTGTGGATTATTTATTGGGGCTGCTTCTTTCTTTTACAGGGTCCCCCTTAATATTTCTTGCAGAGCTGGTTTGGCGGTCACATATTCCTTCAATTGCTGCCTAGCTTGGAAGCTCTTTATCTCTCCTTCTGTTCTGAATGAGAGCCTTGCTGGATAGAGTATTCTTGGCTGCATGTTCTTCTCATTTAGGATCCTGAATATATCCTGCAGCCCTTTCTGGCCTGCCAGGTCTCTGTGCAGAGGTCTGCTGTTAATCTGATATTTCTCCCCATATAAGTTAAGAATTTCATCTCTTGCTGCTGTATGGATTTTCTCTTTATCTTTGGAATTTGCAAATTTCACTATTAAATGTTGAGGTGTTGACAGTTTTTATTGATTTGGGGGGGGGACCTCTCTATCTCCTGGATCTGAATGCCTGTTTCCCTCTCTAAATTAGAGAAGTTCTCAGCTATTATTTGTTCAAATATGCTTTCTGGCCCTCTGTTCCTCTCAGCATTTTCTGGATCCCCAATTATATGTAGATTCTTCCTTCTGAGGCTATGATTTATTTCCCTTAACCTTTACTCATGGTCTTTTCATTGTTTTTCTCTTTTTTCCTCAGCTTCCTTCCTTACCATCAACTTCTCTTCTATGTCGCTCACTTTCTTCCACCTCATTAACTCTAGCTGTTAGGACATCCAGTTTGGATTGCATCTCATTTAATTGGTTTTTAATTTTGACCTGATCAGGTCTAAATTCTGCAGTCACAAATCTCTAGAGTCCTTTATGCTTTTTTTCCAGAGCCACCAGTAGCTTTATAATTGTGCTTCTGAATTGACTTTCTGACATTGAATTGTAATCCAAATATTCTGTAACTCTGTGGCAGAGAGGCCTGTTTCTGATTCCTTCTTTTGTGGTGAGTTCTTCCTTCTAATCATTTTGCTCAGTGCAGAGTGGCTGTATGACCGGGCTGAGTCAAGACTATCAACCTCGACCTAAGTAAATTTCACACTAGATGATTCTGACGATTTCAGAGACCAGAAAATGAAAAAGAAGAGCAGAACAAAGTAAAATGAAAGGATCACTACAGTGAAAAACATATTTTAAAACATAGTAGTAAAAAATAAAAGGCCAAAAATCCCAAAGAAGAAGAAAAAAGAAGAGAAAAAAGTAAAGAAGAAAAAGAGAGAAAAAAAAAAAGAAAAAAGTGGGGGGACTAGGAGATGGTGGTGGTGACGAAGTTGTAGTGGAGGGAGAATGTAGTCTACCTGAGGGGTCCCAGAGGGTGGTCCTCTTGGTTCTGAGTACAGTAATTTCTGTATGTTAGAAGATGCTCAGTCCCAAATCTATATAAACTAGCCATACTTGTGGAAAGCCCCACCACTGACCACCAAAACATAAATGAGATAAATGAGGGGAGCAGAATGGGAAGGAAGAGAGAATATAATCACAAAATGAGCCAGCACAGTATTCCACTTGGTTCTGAATGCTTGCTGGTCAATGTCTAGAAGGTATTAACTTCCACCATTGTAGAACACAATGAGGCAGAGAAAACAAAAAACACAAAATAAAAACCCATATCTCGTGTATCTCCCCAAATTAAATCGACTATGTTGAAGGCAATCCAGAAGTGAACAATACATCTAAGGCCTGTAATTGTAGAAATATGAAAGTAAAAAGGGAAAAAACTTAAAAATGAAGAGGTGGTAAAATATTGTAGTTAAGGTGGGAAAAGAGAAAAAATATTGGAAATATTTAATTTGATATAAAAACGAGTTGTAATGGAAAAAAGGGGAGAATTTTTTTTTTAAAAAAAGGATGGGTACCATCTAGTTCTATATACTATAAATCCCTCAACTTCCCCTGGAGCTTTCCAGCACTATTGGGCCAGAACTTGCTCTTCCCCTGTCCTTCCAGCTGGTCTTCTGGGGGAGGGTCCTGCTGTGCTGACCCTAATGTGTACCTGGGGAGATGCCCCCCTCACCCAATGGGTGCCGGGGTCAGTGGGTGCTGTTGACCCCGTGAGGCCTCTGTCCCCTGCCCCCCCCACCCCCCACCAGGCACACGGTGACACCAGGAGGAACAACCACTGGCAGCGGCCAGGTCTGCAGCTCTGGAGTCAGCTCTCTCAGTAACCGCCCGCAGTCTCCCAATCCGCACTGGCCTAGGTGCTCCCTGGGCGGAGGGAGTGCTGACCAGCACAGCCTGGGGGCGCCCGGGGCATGGGCGTCCCCGCTGTCCTGTGCCCTCCCCGCCTCCCCCAGGGTCACCTGGGGGCAGGGGGGTCCCCGCTGTCCTGTGCCCTCCCTGCCCCCACCTGTCCCTGGGGGAGTGCAGGATCAGGGGCTGTGTCCGCTCGGCGCCCTGGGATCTGGGGTCCTGTGTCACTGGACCTGCGCTCCCGGGGCCTCCTCCCCCTCAGGGATTGGGCTCAGCCCCCTCCACCCGGAACCCCCGCCTGACCCACCGGCTTCTCCGAGGCCCCCCGGGTGTAAGCTCCAGCCCTTTACCGAGGTCGCCAGGTGTGCAGTGCGCTCTCTCCGGGGCGCCCTCCTCCGCTAGTGACCCCGGGAGACTGGGGGCCTCCCTCCCCTCCTGGGGTCCTGCCCGAGCTCCCTGCTGAGCACCTTTCCATCTGGGAGGAATCTGGTGAAGATTGTTAAAGTTCCCGCTTCTGCAGGACTGGGCTTTCCTGACCCGGAGGCTCTCGCAGCCCTGCCTTAGCCTGGATCCTGGGCAAGGGTGGGGGGGTGAGGGTGTCTCCTCCACTTGATTCTTTTTTATTTCATTTTTTTCTGCCTTCCTACCTTGCTAGAAGCAAAACCCCTTATCTCCATAGGGTTCCAGCTGTTCTCTCTTTAAATCTCAGGTCAAATTCGTTCGTGTTCAGGATGCTTTGAAAGTTATCCAGGTGAGTTGGGGACCCCAGGTGAGTTGAGGACCCCTGCTCTCCAGCCATCTTGCTCCTTCTGAAGAACACAATAAATTAAGTAAAAAATGTACAAATAGCAGGGTAGATGTAGCAGAGGAACAAATTAATGACCTCAAAGAAAGAGCAATGGAAAGAAACTGAGCTGAAAAAAATGAGAGGAAAAACATGATTCAAATTAAGAATATTCTTAGGGAGCTCAATGACTCTATTAAGCACAATAGTATTCACATTATAGGGATCCCAGAAAAGAGAAAAGGGGACAGAAAATTTATTTGAAGAAATAGCTGAAAAGTTCCCTAATCTGAGGAAGGAAACAGATATTCAGATTTAGGAGGCATAGAGACTCTCTCCTTTCCCAAAATCAACCAAAGGAGATCCACACCAAGACACATATTAATTAAAATGGTAAAAAGTAGTGATAAAGAAAAAAATTTTTAAAGCAATAAGAAAAAGAAGACAGTTACTCATGGGTAAATCCCATAAAGATATCAGAGGATTTTTCACCAGAAATTTTGTAGGCCAGAGTATCTGGATATATTCAAAGTACTAAAAGGGAAAATCTGTAGCTAAGAACATTGTATCCAGCAAAGCTATCATTCAGAATAGACGGAGAGATAAAGGGTTTCTCAGACAAAAGTTAAAGCAGTCCATGACTACTAAATCAGCCCTCTAAGAAATATTAAAGAGAACTCTAGGAAAGACCCCTAGTGAAAGACTGAAAAGTAAAAAGCACAAAGGTAGTAAAAGTAAGCGTTTCTGTAAAAATTAGTCAAGGGAGTCATAAAAGGATACCAAATGTGACCCCATATACCTAAAAAGTGTGCAGGGAGTGGAGGGAAGTAGATTAAAGACTGTTCAAATTTAACCAGCCATACACTTAATATAGACAGAAGATGTTACATACAAACCTACTGGCCATCACAAATCAAAAACCAGTAATAAATATGAAGAGAACAAAGAAAAAGAGATCCAAGTATGTAATTTAGGAATGCAACAAACCATGAAGGAGAGCAAGAAGGGATCAGAGAAAAACTACGAAAACAACCACAAAACAAGTAATAAAATGGGAATAAATACATATGTATCAATAATTACTTTGAAGGTAAATGCACTAAATGCTCCAATCAAAAGACATAGGGTTGTAGAGTGTATAAAAAATTAACACCTATCTAGATACTGCCTACAAGAGATTCATTTCAGACCTAAAGTCACTGAAGCTCGAAAGTAAAGGGATGGAGAAACATAATCATGCAAATGGATGTCAAAAGAAAGCCAGGGTAGCAATACTTATATTGGACAAAATGGATTTTATTTTATTTTTTTTTGACAAAATGGATTTTTAAAATAAAGACTGTAATAGGAGAAACAGAAGGACACTATATAATAATCAGGGGGATAATACAATAAGAGGATATAATATTGTAAATATTTATGCATCCAGCATGAGAGTAGTCTGTTCTGCTCAGCTGCCAGCCTTTCAACACCAGAGCAAATTTTCAGGTTATAACCATGAATATAGTCATTATCAGAGGGAGAGACCTTCAGAAGTTGTTTTTAGAGTAAAGCTTGTACTTTGGAGAATCAGCCTTATTCCTCAGCACGCACGCTGCCTAGTTCTCCAGATTCCTTCTGAAGAAAGACCAGCCCCCTTTACCTTCCCACAAGTTGGAATAATATGTGAGCCTCTCTTAAAAGACTAGGAAGATCAGGATCCCTGGGTGGCTCAGCGGTTTAGCACTGCCTTCAGCCCAGGGCATGATCCTGGAGACCTGGAATCCAGTCCCACCTCAGGCTCCCTGCATGGAACCTGCTTCTCCCTCTGCCTATGTCTCTGCCTCTCTCTCTGTGTGCGTCTCTCATGAATGAATAAATAAATAAATCTTTTTTTAAAATCTTAAAAAAAAGACTAGGAAGATCAAACTTAGGAGGGGTATGAGGCAATCCTCTATACCAGTGAATCTTTGTGAAATTCATATATGATTGATCACATTATGTAATGATATGGAACAAGGCCAATAAGCTATGTGTCCTGAAACTTTTTTGTACATCTGGGTCCATGTTTGACGACAGGACATAGCTGCTGTATGCTTTTGCAACTGATTTGCTACCACATTTCAGCTCCAGTTTTCCATCCTGACAACACTTCAACTCATCTTTATGTCCATTTTGTACAACTTAATAAGACCTTAAAACTATCTGGTTGCCACAAACAACTCCTTCTTTTCTCCTCATCCAATAAATACCTGTGCCCTACTGGGATAGGTGTTCCAAACAAAAATACCTGGAGTGGCAGTTTAGCAAAACATGCCTTCATTGGCATACAACAAATGAAGTTTCCCTAAGCACATTTCTGTAAGAAGTGTGTGTGTTTGTGTTTTTTATTTGTACTGTGTAAATTCTTTTTGATCTTGGGATTTCTGACTGTGAATTTGATGCATGACCAGATATGGTTTATGATCTTTGCTTGGTTTGGAGAAGATTATTAATGTCTTGTGACCACGTGCCTGGTAATAGTGGATTGTTTTATGTGTAGGTATTGTTTGTTAAATGCAAGGACCGTTGTCAGGCACAGAACATGACATTAGTTAGGACAGACAGATGTGATTATGATGACGTAGCAGAGGTCTGTGGTCCTAGGTCTACAAATGTGTGGTGGGGGATTAGGACAAATTAGAAATGAGGCATTTGATACCCAAACTACCCAGCCATGTTAGAAAAATACTTTTGCCTCCAACCTTTAAATTACCCACATGAAAGAGCTCCCCGGACACTGACCCTCAAACCTCTAAAAAGAAAAGTCTCCCCAGGAGTAGAGGTACCAGACTTTGCTTAGGGAGCATAGCATAGGTGAGCACCAGGCTGGGCCAGGCTTTGGCAGCACTGCTACTTGGGAGGAGCTGCTTTACCTTTGTATCAGCTATTATAAATAGAACTGGAATCCCTTGTTAGGTTCCCCCAAATTCTTTTAAGAGGTGTCTATATTCAACTGCTTGAGTTTTGTTTGGTTTTTTTTAAAGATTATTTATTTATTTATTTATTTAAGAGGCAGGGTGGGGGTAGAGGGAGAGAATACCAACCAGACTCCCCACTGAATACAGAGCTGGATCCCATGACCCTGAGATCATGACCTGGGCCAACACCAAAAGTCAGATGCTCAATCAACTGAGCCACTCAGATGCCCCCTAATTGCTTGAGTTTTGTTTTAGCAAGCCCTTTGTTCAAAGTTGCTGAGTGGCTGTACTTTATCTTCTTTCCAAGTCTGAGGAACAGAAAGTATCCTCTTCTTTGAGGAAGTGAAAGTTACGTAAACATAAATTTTTACTGTGGCTTATTCAGGACCACATTTTTCGAAATGCCTTGCTTCCTTCAGTAGTGTTTCTAGAAAGGAAAGTTCTACTAAAATAGTTTTGGTTGGAATATTGAATAGTTTTTCTTTAGTGGGGCTTATTTTGAAAAGCCGAGTTTAATGTAAATACAAAAAAAGTTACAGGTAATATCATTGATAAATACAGCTGCAAAACTCCTAAATAAAAAATAATAAAGCATTAGCAAGTTGCACTGATTAATGAACAAAAAAATGCTACATCATAAACAGTGGTGGTCTAGGAATGCAAGGATTATTCAATATTGGAAAATAAATTTGTGATATTCCGTGCTCATGGATTGGAAGAATTAATATTGTGAAAATATGCTACCCAGGGCAGTTTACACATTCAGTGCAATCCCTATAAAAATACCATGGACTTTCTTCAGAGAGTTGGAACAAATCATCTTAAGATTTGTGTAGAATCAGAAAAGACCCCAAATAGCCAGGGGAATAGAGAAGAGGAAAACCAAAGTCAGGGGCATCACAATGCCGGATTTCATGTTGTACTACAAAGCTGTGGTCCTCAAGACAGTGTGGTCCTGGCACAAACACAGACACATAGATCAATGGAACAGAATAGAGAACCCAGAAGTGGACCCTCAACTCTATGGTCAACTTATATTCAACAAAGCAGGAAAGAATGTCCACTGGAAAAAAGTCTCTTCAATAACTGGTGCTGGGAAAATTGGACAGCCATGTGCAGAACAATGAAATTAGACCATTCTCTTACACCAGACACAAAGATAAACTCAAACTGGATGAAAGATCTAAATGTGAGACAAGATTCCATCAAAATCCCAGAGGAGAACACAGGCAACACCCTTTTTGAACTTGGTCACAGCAACTTCTTGCAAGAAACATCTATGAAGGCAAGGGAAACAAAAGCAAAAATGAATTATTGGGACTTCATCAAGATAAGAAGCTTCTGCACAGCAAAAGAAACAGTCAACAAAACCAAAAGACAACCTACAGAATGGGAGAAGATATTTGCAAATGACCTATCAGATAAAGGGCTAGTTTTCAAGATCTATAAAGAACTTATTAAACTCAACACCAAAGAAACAAACAATCCAATCCTGAAATGGGCACAAGACATGAACAGAAATGTCACAGAGGAAGACATGGACATGGCCAACAAGCACATGAGAAAATGCTCCGCATCACTGGCTATCAGGGAAATACAAATCAAAACCACAATGAGATACCACCTCACACCAGTGAGAATGGGGAACATTAACAAGGCAGGAAACAACAAATGTTGGAGAGGATGTGGAGAAAGGGGAACCCTCCTGCACTGTTGGTGGGAATGTGAACTGGTGCAGCCACTCTGGAAAACTGTGTGGAGGCTCCTCAAAGAGTTAAAAATAGACCTGCCCTACGACCCAGCAATTGCACTGCTGGGAATTTACTCCAAAGATACAGATTCAGTGAAACGCCGGGACACCTGCACCCCGATGTTATAGCAGCAATGTCCACAATAGCCACACTGTGGAAGGAGCCTCGGTGTCCATCGAAAGACGAATGGATAAAGAAGCTGTGGTCTATGTATACAATGGAATATTCCTCAGCCATTAGAAACAACAAACACCCACCATTTGCTTCAACGTAGATGGAACTGGAGGGTATTATGCTGAGTGAAATAAGTCAATCAGAGGACAATCATCATATGGTGTCACTCATACGGGGAATATAAGAAATAGTGAAAGGGCGTATAAGGGAAAGCAGGGAAAATAAATGGGAAAAAATAGAGAGGGAGACAAACCATGAGAGACTCCTAACTCTGGGAAACGAACTAGGGGTGGTGGAAGGGGAGGTGGGTGGGCAAGAGGTGACTGGGTGACGGGCATTGAGGGGGGCACTGGATGGGATGAGCACTGGATGTTATACTATATGTTGGCAAATTGAACTTCAAAAAAAAAAAGGAAAATCAATTTATGTAGATCATTGGCATATAAATAATACTTAAATACTTGCTAGTAAAGAAGATTCCCTAGGAAGAATAAATTAGGTAACAAAACGTGATCTCTAGCAACATGATCTCCAACATTTAAAACTTTTACAGAAGAGACCCCAAAGGAGCAGCCAATGAAATGGGGGTGGGATGTGTTGTGTCAAGGTATCCAAGAGAAGAAGGTGGTTTCAAGAGGAGGACTGAGGACTGACTACTAATGCTGCACCATAGCAGTCACTGGTTCTGTGAAAAACACAATTGTTGGTGGAGTCATGGAGAGAAGCTTGATTGGAATGGGTTAAGAATATATAAAGTGGGGAAATGAAGCTGAAACTATCACTTAAGAAGTTAAGCTCTGAAGGGAACAGAAAAATTAGTGTGGTAGCTTGGCCCTTTTAAGAGGAGTGCAGTAAAAGAAACGCTGGTTTAGTATTCTGTTTTGTATTGATTGTTACTGTTTAAAGATAGCAGGTACTGAAACATATTTTATACCAGAGGAAATAATCAGTGAGTAAAAGTTTGATGATGTAGGAGAGAAAAGACAGTTATGGGAGCAATGCTTTCTTTCCTCAGCCACCAACGCCTTGCCAAACTCCAACTCAGGTGAACCTCAACTGTCTGCCATGCTCCTGAAATCAAGTGGCTGAACACAGTGGGAGAAACATACACAGCTGGTCTCACTTAAATCCATGACCACACATCTCAAGAGAACACTTAACCACTAATCAATAATCCTACCCTATTTGCCTGATACGGCAGCTTCTTCTCTCTCCAAAATAACTACATCACACATCCTCCTAGTTCCAAAAATTTACTCATGTCCTTCTCCTCTCTCACTTCTAGTTGCTCACCTTGCCCCACACATCATGAGAGAAAATAGAAGCTCTTAGATAAATGTGCTTTCATCTTCCCACCACCGAAACGCCCTGCCTGTTAGCACCCGCCTTCTGTGACTCCGACTGGACTGGGCCCTTTTTCATTATAGTTAGTAAACAAGCTGAGGGATAACTGCACATGTTAACCCAGAAATTTTTGGGGTTTCTTTAGGAGAAAGAAATTGCTAAACTATACACAATAAAATTTTGATTAGAAGTAATAGAGGAATTCCCTCTCCTTGAAAGAATTAAATTTGAAAATTTGACTTGAGGAAATTGGATTTAGTAGTAATAATGCACCCTAATATAGGTCATTTGACCTAATATAGGTCAAATACTGTGAGCCATTTTTCAATAAAAATCTTCATTACAGAATTTGCACATAAAAACTGTTCCCCAAAGAAAGTAATTTTAGAAAAATAAGAATAGAAACAGTATATTTTAACTCTGAAAATCAATTGTTAAAAAATAAAAGTAAATCTGAACATCTAATTGGCTTTATTCAACAATTCATAATTTGGGCAGCATCCCACCTAGCAAGTAAAAAAGAGCCCTGAGGAACTGAATGAAATGAAACGCTTTTATAGGCAGAAGGGGGCTAAAAAAGAAGTTTGTAATAAAAAATAAACTGTTTCAGGCAAGGTTACCTTCCTTTCAGGGAAGGGCAGGGGTCTAGCTTGCAGATTGCTGCATTAGTGCTGATCAGGTAATTCTACCTTAATGGGTTAAAGATCATATTCCCTGGAAAGGCTGAAATTGCAGTTAAATTGGATATTGTCTTGGTTTCCTGATGTGGGGCCAACACAAGTGACTCCATTTTGGGCCTGTTGTCTCTATCTCCGGTGTTTTGTTTTGTTTTGTTTTACACAACAATCAAACCTATAAATGGTCGTTAAAGCTCTGATATTTAGAAACAAAGTCCAAACAATCTTATAGGACAATAATGGGAAAAGATTGTCCAACAGAGAGGTCAAAATATCCTGTATTAATCTGGTATATTTCCTTTCAGATATTTTTGTTTTTTTAATGTATTCAGACAGAACAGTGGGGTCCACTCTCAGTTGCTCAAGCTTAGGCTGCTCAAGCATAGTCAGTTTGTCAATCCCAGCCCTCCCATATTACCACCACACCACTAGGTCCCCTTGGGTTAATAGGTGCCCTGAGAACATTGCCACGAGATGTCTACAAGGAGCGGTCATGCAGTGGGAGAAAGCAAAGACTGGTGGATAGACTGGGAATTGTCCTACTGGATAATCAGCCGGTGAGAACACTATACAGAGAGAGGACAGTTCTCCCAGAGTGCAGATTGTGAGATGGACAGGCACAGGTCCTCTGTGTAGGCGATGTGAAGTTCTCTTGCATAGGAACCCTACGTAGTTTTCTGGCTGGAAAGGCCTTTGATCCAACGTGAGTCTGGGCGCCTCACAGCAGTCTTTCCTCAGACCCAGACCCAGGGCCCTTACACCTTGTGTAGAGATGCTGTCTCTTGGACCACTGTTTTCACAGGCTCCTGGTATTTTACCTTCCTTTCCTACCCCACCTTCTGCTTCCCTCCTCTGCCCTCCTCCTGCCCTAGAGACTTCTTCCATTTCTCTTGTAATATCCTTTAATGTTCATTGGGAAGAAGCTCAGTGTCACCTTAAAAATTCATTTCAAGGCATTTATTGTTCTGCATTTAAAGAGCCTGGCAGTAGCATCCTAACAACAAGTAAAAAAGCTAAACACACTGAAAATCATCAATTCTTACTGGATTTATAAGCGAGGAGAGGACACTGGGCAAATCTCTATCTCTGAGATCAGCAAACCCAGAGAGTCATGGCTTACCATAGCAGCAGCTCACTTAGTGGAAGCCACCTCAGTGAGCAGGCTCAGAAAATTTGAGCTGTAGTTGATGAATTCCTGGAGGCTCAGGGTCCCCAAATCTGAAGGTTAAGAACTCCAGGGCACTCAATCATGGTGGACCTCCACAATTTTGTAAAATGTACCTCAAGGAGCTTGAGCAAGTTCCCCCAGTGAGGAGAAACATTCTATCTAGCTTCTGGCTGGGAAGGAAGAAGTTTCCTTTTTGAAAGAGGTGGAGGAGTCTGTTCCTCCAAAGAAGGCCTGCCCTCCGGAGAAACTAGTGAGCCAGAGCCTGGCCTGCTGGGTTATTACTAGAGCCTAACTCTCCTGGGGAAGGGAACCAGCTGCTTCTATCAACTCTGGTCTTTCATGTGGGGGAAGGGAACAGCCAGGGCCAGCCCACTCTGGCCATCCTGTCCAACTAAAGGAGGAGAAGAAAACTAAGGAACACTTGTGACATTTACAGTCCAGAAACATAGGCTCACTAAAAGACTGAGACACGATCATAGAACAATAGACTGCTTCCCCTCACACACCTTATTACTAAAGGTCTATTTATGAAAGGCAGTTCCTTTTATCCAGTACATCAAATCCAATCATAAAAAAAGGAAAAAAGAGAGAAAAAGAGAAAGAAAAGAAACAAAGAAACAAAGAGAGAAAGAAAAAGTTATAAAACATACTTAAAAATGGAGTGCCTGGGTGGCTGTCAGTTAAGCATCTGCCTTCGGCTCAGGTCATGATCTCAGGGTCCTGGGATTGAGTCCGGTATTGGGCTCCCTGCTCAGTGGGGAGCCTGCTTCCCCCTCTCCCTCTCCCTCTGTTCTATCTCTCTCTCTCAAACAAATTAATAAAATCCTTTTTTTAAAAAAAGCATGCTAAAAGTAATCTAAAAACAGTAGCTACATAGTATTCTAATAAATGTGTACATCGTACTCTATTTATACAATCTCCCATCTATGTTGTTTAAAATTTCCACTATCTTAAAACAATAAAAACCCTTATGCATATATATTTATGAAATTAGATGATACATTTCCTTAGATTATATTTCTTTTTTTTTTTTTAAGGTTTTATTTATTTATTAGGCAGAGACACCGGCAGAGGGAGAGAGAGAAGCAGGTTCCATGCAGGGAGCCCGACGTGGGACTCGATCCCAGGGCTCCAGGATCAGGCCCAGGCTGAAGGCAGGCGCTAAACCACTGAGCCACCTGGGCTGCCCCCTTATATCATATTTCTAAAGATTATTTGTCAGAGGTTTGAAAACAATAGTTCATCAGATAGTTTAATAAACAACTCTGGCAAAGAAGGGAGAAAAGTGTGAAGTAAGTCAGTTTAGGAAAATTTGTGACCACAAATTTTTTCTCCTCTTAAAATGTTTTTTATTAATTTTTCAAATATGGTGAAAAGATCCTTGTATTTCAAGTAATATACATAAAAAAATAATTCTGCCTCTCATATGTCTCCCAGATCTCAATTCTCTCCATTGTTTATTTATCCTTTTAAATATTAGGGTAAACAATACAAAACTACCATTTTTGTAGAGCAAATGTGGTTTAGAGAAATGCAATTTGGTTCCACCTAAAATTATATACATATCCATTTACTTTTCCAAATATAAGACCTTAAAATACTCAAGGACTTTACCATCTATATGAAGATGTTTTGCTATAAACTTCCTGCCTTCATAAGAACAAAATATTTCAAAGTCAGGTTTTAAAAATTTAAACTCCAAGGAATGTTAGATAAGTGGAGTAGAGGACGTCTTGGGTATGGTGTCATTCATTTTCCCTAAAATGAGTAAGTGTCCTTTAGCTTGAAGAGGGAGCAACACTTTTGAAGAATATAAATTACATAAACAAATGATAAGAGAATGTATTGTATGAAGAAAATCTACTTACTCAGTTGTTTTCTACAGAATCCCAGGAAGCCCCGCCTCTGGCTACGCAGGCATGCAGGCTAGAGGGCGCCGTGGCCCAATCCTAACTTGCTTCCTATAGCCAAGATTAGGAATTAAATCACCTAGACTAGTTTTGCACCAACAAAGGACTATGCATGACTTCACTTCCGGAAGCAGCTTTTCTCTAGAAAAGCAAGAGGCAGTTACTAAATCTTCTTAGCTGTATATTTAGACTCTCCTTCCAAGAAGATTCAGATTACAGAACTAGAAGAGACCTTATAAAATCATCTACATTCATGGTTCCTCACAGGGGAACCATACCAAGTCCCCTGGGGCATTTTGGCTAATCATTCAAGGACAATGAAATGAATGTTTTTTTCAAGTTTGAACCCAAGCCTTTGGACGCTGTGACGCTGGAAAGTGATCCTTCCTTTATTAGTTTGTCCAGCTTGTCTGAAGTACTACTCAGTCACCTTCTCTCAAAAGACACTCATTATTCTCCCCAAAGTATATTTGGAATCACTGTATCTTGGTCAACTCTGCTAACCCATAAATCCATTTCCTCACTCCTCATTCCTAAAATACATGTACCCTTATACACAGTACAAACTGTTCACATATTGGGTTCTGTCTCGGTCTCTCCATTGTACATATGTGTTACTGTTTCTGACTTAAAAGCACGAATATTAAACTGTTTCAATAGGAAAGTGTATTCTTGTCAGGTTAGAAAATGATGGTTGGGCTTCCATTTCAGACCACCAAAATCTTTTTTTTGTTTGTTTTTTAGATTTATTTACTTGAGAGACAGAGTACCTCAGTAGGGGGAGGGGCAGAGGGAGACAGAGAGACTTTCCAGCAGACTCCCCTCTGAGCATGAAGCCTGATGCAAGGTTGGATCCCAAGACCCTGAGATCATGACCTGAGCCAAAACCAAGTTGGATGCTTAGCCAACTGAGCCATCCAGGTGCCCCCCACCAAAATCTTTTTAATCTATATTTTACCTGAACCATGATGCTGGTGGTCCTTTTTCAATTATACATCCAATTCATTGAATAAGCATGCATTGGAAAATTCCCATATGGTCCTGATGTGGGCAGGAGCAACAGAAAGTTCTCTTAACTTCAGTAGGAAGCATGACCAGTGCCATAGAGTCAAAAAGGATGGCTAGTCATTGCTCTCAGTGTGCATACACTGTATTTGAAATAACCCTGGTCTTCAAATGTACTTTTGTTTTAGGTTCAATAGACATTTATTATTCTGAAAAAGAGTGTGCTGTGGATCTCAAGTTAATGAAAGAATGGCAACATTGAAGTGGGAGCGGTTAGTCCATAGCATTTAGTTCAGTAATGAAAGGAGCTGAAACAAAGCAAGTTAGCCTCCAGAGCACAGCCAACCCAACTGTATCCTTTGTTTAAGGGATAAGCTAAGCAGGTGTTCAGGGAGCCTTAGGGCAATGAAAAGAAGAAAATGAGAATTCTCAAGGTGGCAGTAAGAGTCAGGATAAATTCAAGATGGAGAAGATAGCAAGGGTTAACTACAAGTACTTGGTGGGGAGTGTGGTCACTTCCTGAAGCCTTGTTAAGTGTGGTTTGTTCTGGATCATTGTACATGATTATATTTCCTAAAAGCAACAATGATGTAGCTGTGGTTTTACCAGTATACATCACCTCATAAATAGGAACATATCTGGACAAATTGAAGACTCCAGTCTGACTTACATTCCTAGCCTCCTGGCAACTGCCTCTCACGTTGCTTCAAAGATCACCAGCCATGAGGCAAGTAAGGCAAGGTGTGGATAGATCTGTGAAAATCCACCACCACTAATGGAAAGCAAATTCCTGGGACACCTGGGTGGCTCAGCGGTTGAGTGTTTGCCTTCAGCCCAGGGCGTGATCCTGGGGTCCCGGGATCAAGTCCCATGTCAGGCTCCCTGCATGGAGCCTGCTTCTCCCTCTGCCTGTGTCTCTACCTCTCTCTCTCTCATGAATAATTTTTTTTCTAAAAAAAGGAAAACAAATTCCTGGTCAGTGTCAATGAGTCAATCACATCCCATTTGTAAGGAAAAGACAATAGTATTTATCATGTGGACAATGGCTTATTAACATACAATTTTTTTTTCAGAGTGCTAGCTTACAAGTGGAGAAATTCCCTGGACAAAGACAAATGTTCTCGTAAGTAAATACTGCTGGCGGTGTTGTCTTCTCAGAAGAGCTTCTCTGTATGGTTGGAATCTGGAGGCTGATAGGGAAGTCAGGAGACTGGATTATGGAATAAGTAGCAAATGTTTCCTGGTGGCTGGTTTACATAAGATTAAATGCAATTACCTGTTCCTCTGACTCACTAAAAAGTTTCTCAGTCCAAGAGGCCAGGTCTCCACCTGATATTCGATGGAAGCCAAAGGGCCTTCCTGATTACTTACCGCCAGATTGTGCACCATCCCCATCAAACACCAGTGCAGACCATGTGCATGGACTAATCCATCATCAACTGTGCTCATCTAAGACAGAAAACGTTCCTAAAATACGCCAACCCTGTGGAGGTATCATAACAGGTGGTAAATGCTGTGAAAAAGGGAAAAGAGTATTAACATGGTAGAACGGAAGGACCTTTGCTTAGTTCAATTTCAGGACACGTTGCATCACAACAGGCCACTAACAAGTAGGCATCCGTAGAAGGACCAAGTTGGCGTCCTCTGATGGAGAAAACATCAAAGGCACAAGATGGGCTGAGATTTTGAAAGGTAGTTACTCTTCATTCTCCTCCCAATAGCCTCCTGCTAAAATCCCACAGGCTGATTCCGAGACCGAGAGCACCATAACCTTCACACATGTTACACACGCTTCCGTGCCTCTGTCTGCCAGGGAAGAACTCGGATTACCATCAAACAGAGTCAGCTCTATTTTTCGCACCCAGGGCCTCATGTACAGCCACACACTGGCATCTCCTCTGGAGGTGTAACAGGAAACTCCAGTCCAACCGTGTGATTTCCCTCATGGTAAGAGTCTATTTCTGGGCATCTAAAAATGGATCCAATAATGACAAGCTGGACCAATTGTACAGTCAGTTAAAAAAAAGTTCAAATATATTTGACCCAGTTGAAGCTATGTATTTAATATTTGACCATTTTCCATTAGGAGGAAAATCATAAAAACAGAAAAATAATAAAACATTTGTTTGAATAAGTCTGACTTTTTAATAATTTATCAGTAGCAAAAAGGAATCTGACTTTTCATTTTCATCATTCAGGTACACACACTACCAATGATATATTGGAGCTTTAAAAGAAATGACTCCTTATAATGTAAATTATCTTTACAGACTCTCCCATGCATAGAGCAGAGTATATTTTTAGGGGCCCTATAAAAAGGAATGATTTGTCTAAACTAGAACAAGGTGATTTTAGGCAAGAAGTAATGTAGAAGGAATTTACAGGAAAAAAGACCAATGCTTTTTCTAGAATGGTTCTGAATGAAAATCATCACACTTTTTTTTTTTTTATCATCACACTTTCTTATCATTTTTATCAACAGCAGCCATTCACAAGAACTTTCTAAATTTTAGACCACTGACTTTTCTTAGTAATAGAACACTTCATCCTATACTTAGACTAGAGGAGAACTTTCATCATAGTAATTCCAAAGCATTTAAACTTTTTTATGACGCCTTGTCTGTCATATAATTTGCACTAGACGCTCCACCAGCACCTCAAGGAGTGTGAGTTTACAAGGCTCCCACTAGTCGGGATTTAAGTAGGAAATAATTTTCTTCAGCCTTTGCAAATAACACCGGCATAATCTGTTAAAACTTTCCTCTAACTTGGATGTTATAGATTTCATAGATGCCATTTCAGCAGAAGTGAATTAGTCTCTCTTCTATATTTCATGAGTATATTTTTAAGTCATCTGTCTGAAATCACATTTTTAAAAAAGAATTTATCTCTTCACTGTATTCACTTGAAAGAAAGGGAGCACAGGCAGGAGGAAGAGGCGAACTCTGCGCACAGGAGCCGCCAGGCCCAGGCGCAACCTTGGTCAGGACCCGGGCAAAAGGCCGATGTTCACGGGCTGGCCTCCCAGGCACCCCCGAAATCACACTCTTTAACACAGATGTTTAAGAAATTTGTTGTTTATTTTAGTCGCTTGAAGTGAACGTTTCAAAGTTTCAAAAATTCATACACAAAATACAAGTTTTTGCTTTGTATTTTTTTCTATTCCTACAGAAAGCATCTAAAAAATCTAAAATGTTCGAGGATTTTTAAAGGAAGAAATGCCAGTAATGACCAACCATGTAAAACCTCCATCCTTTAAGATACTCTTAGTTGCACTGGGGGGATATTGGGCAGTCGGGCGCTCACAGGCCTGAAGTCCCTGATAGGAGCTGCTTTGCCAGCGCCTCCAGCGACCCAGGCTGTGTCTGGTGTAGACGGAACACAGTCGGCCTCTCAGAACCAGCTACCAGGCTTCCCGAAGCCTAATACGCACTTTTCTTTTTTTTCCAGTTTCACTTTTCTAGAATCAAAATGTTTTTATACTAATGTGCTTGTTTTTAAAATATGTTCTTTTCTACCAGCTTAGAGGCTTTTGCCTGATTGCTCATTTGTTTTTATTGCCCCCCTCTGCTTTCAGAGAGAGCTGGCCTGGCACCGTGAGTCCTCAGGATCCTGGCCTCCTGCTGCCTTTCTCTTCTTTCGCGAAAAACGAAGGAGGTTGTTCTCAAGATCATGATGAATCTGGCAGTCTGTGGTGTCTGCACATGAGCCTGCACTTTCCAGGTATACGGAACAGCTCCTTTTAACCTCGTTTTTTTTCACTGAGCCCCGACAGCCAACGAGGTAAGCACATTAACAACAGTGACACTAGAGCCATGACCTAAATTTGCAGGTCGTCTTCAAGTAAATATTTGTGGAGCCAAGAACTAGACGTTAACTGCCACCATAAAGCTTGCCTCAAGGAGAAGACAGTCGATAGAAATCTAAATTAGCTCAAAGTAAAGAGTCAGGTTTTCCACACTGCAATTATTTTTCTGTTTTTCAGTAGCAACTAACCTGCTAGTCAGGACTAACAAACCTTGAATTCAGAAATGGGCAGCCAGATTCTTGTGCAACTAAATGCCCAGCAATAAAGGACTCCCTATAGTTTTGAGGATTTGTCCTATTATTTTGTAAACCCAGTAAACAATTTCCTGAATACTATAATTCAAATTAAAAAGGAGAAAGAAAGAAAGAGAAAGAAAGAAAGAAAGAAAGAAAGAAAGAAGAAAGAAAGAAAGAAAGAAAGAAAGAAAGAAAGAAAGAAAGAAAAAGAAAGAGGGAGGAAGAAAGGAAAACACGGTCATCTGACAAAGACAACTATGTAAGTATCATGTGTCCCTTCTAGTATAAGGACAACTGACACAGATGGGGCACCTGGTGGCTCAGCAGTTTGGCACCTGCCTTGGGCCCAGGGCGTGACCCTGGGGTCCTGGGATCGAGTTCTGCATCGGGCTCCCTGCATGGAGCCTCCTTCTCCCTCTGCCTGTGTCTCTGCCTCTCTCTCTGGGTCTCTCATGAATAAATAAATAACATCTAAGAAAAGAAGAAAAGAAAAGAAAAGAAAAGAAAAGAAAAGAAAAGAAAAGAAAAGAAAAGAAAAGAAAAAGAAGAGAAGAGAAAAGAAAAAGAAAAGAAAAGAAAAGAAAAGAAAAACTGACACAGATGCAGATCATTGGCAGACATGTCTGCTCTGCTCAGGCAAGCTCTATCATTCTTGGGTTATTGTTAACCCTGAAAGTCCAAATTCAGACTCGACCAAGTAAAGAGAAGCCATGAGCAGTTATCTAGCAGTGGGAAAAGACAGACTTTGGCATTGCAAAATCTGGAATGAAGTCCCTGCTTGGTCCCTTATTAGCTGAGAGAATTTGGGTTAGTCGCTTAATCCCTCTAAGCCTCATTTCCCACATCTGTCAATTAAGAATGATACATGTTCTTTCAGAAGGTGTTTGGAGATTGAAATGACATAATGAAAATGCATATACTTTATAACTCTAAAATGCCCTACAAATGTTATTTTAAAACATTTTAAAAATAAACACTGAAACAATTTCTGGATGAGCAAGGCTTTTGGGAATTATTCAAATAATCAGAAAAGAAGATCACCAGAAATTGAACTTGGTACAATTAAGCAGAGGCAGTCACAACCTGTGCTTACTTCTTGGGTCCAGGGTACCCACTCCAGGACCCAACACCCACTGGCTGCGGAGGACCTACTCCTTGGAGACCTGAGGGCCAGGGGGCCACTTTTCAGCCACTTTTCAGGCTCTCGAACGATTATGACTAGATGGTCTCTTCATTCTCTATACTGGGGTCTAAAGCTATGGGGAGGGCCAATAGCCAAGGCGCCTCCTCTTCCAGAGCTTAGAGTCTCATAAGACAAACACAAATTAATCAAATAATCATTTGAATACAGAGAAACAGCGAAAAGCCTTTGAAAGTAGAGTGCAGGGGTCTCTGAAGCATGTGAGGGGTGGATTTGATCTATTTTGGGGCTATCAGGAAGCTTTTCTGAGGAAGTAACATTCTGGCTAAAACGTGAAGGATGATTAGTCAACAACTAGATGAAGCTGGAGAGGAGGGGAGGCAGAAATATTTCAGGCAGAGGAAATTGCCTTAGCAAAGACCCTGAGACAGAAAGAACTGAAAGGAGGATGTGTTGACAGAGCTGAGCCTGGCGGCAGTAGGAGCAGCAAGCAGGAGCCAGTCTTTAAAAGCAGAGAAGTGACGAGATTACTTTTTAAAAATAACACTGTAGAAAAAAAAATAACACTGTAGAGAGTGAATTGGGGGGCAGAGGCCAAGAGTGAATAACTGTAAGTTTAATTCAATGGAGAGATTCTGGTAGCTTCAAAACAAGTATAGGTGGCCTCATATGTCCATGGGTGTAGGTAGATTAAGAGGAAAGGTTTGGAACTAAGTCTTGAGGGGCTCCAACTTCTATCGTCTCGTTACAGGAGGTCTAAAAGAGAGAGCAGGAAGGTCAGAGGGACATTAGAAGTCACAGGGAAAAAAAATTCTGCCTTGTGGTCAAGTAAATGAAACTAAAAAAACCAAAAAACACCCCTAAAAATGCTTATTGATTTAATGACAGGGAGGTCATTAGCAAGAACTATATTGGAGAAAGTCAGGTCAAAGAGTGAGAGGGAATAAGGAAATGGGGTCAACCAGTTTAAGAAATTTGGCTGTGGAAATTATCAGTAAAAGATCATGGTAATTGAGGGGGAGAATAGATAGCGAATTATTGGGGGATATTTTTTTCACCCTTCAAATCATGAGTCAATCCTTTAGTCTTGGTCTAGAATTTCTTTCTTTAATTTAGGATGTTTTTGGTCCTATCCCGACTATAGCCTTAGAAAGTATTTGAGGAGGATGGGGATTGGACTAACACCAGTAGACTCAAAAATCAAAAAAACAAAATAATAAGCAGGTTTTTCAGTCGCTCACCAGCCACTACCAATAAAGCCCCACACTAGGGTTTAGAGTTTCTAAAAGCCATTCTCAGATGTATGATCCTGGAAGGAAAGGAAAAACAAGACATCCTATCTCTTCCTTTAAGTCTGGGGCTTCCCTCTCATTCAAAGACTTTTTTCCCCAAACAACTATGCAAAGCCATGTCCTGTTGACCCCTAACATCTCTAGTCAGTCTGTCTCGCCTCTCTCTCCCTTCTGGCTCGGAAACTTCCTCTTCTCTACGGGGCCCTGACAGGCAAAGGCCCTGGGGGGCACCGTTGCCTGCTCTATCCCAGTCACCATTACTCACCCTCCTCTCACCATAGAGACTTCCAACAAGCACCCAGCTGTTCGTGTCGTGTTGGTGTGTACGGTGGCTGACCAAGATGAGGCCAAAGCCCCTCGCGCCACCCTGTCAGTTCTCTGCTGACCTTTACTGATATTTTTTTAAAAACTTTATTATTTTTATTTTTTTTAAAGATTTTGTTTATTTAATCATAGAGACGGAGAGAGAGAGAGAGAGAGAGAGAGGCAGAGACACAGGCAGAGGGAGAAGCAGGCATCATACAGAGAGCCTGACGTGGGACTCAATCCAGGGTCTCCAGGATCAAGCCCTGGGCTGCAGGCGGCGCTAAACTGCTGCACCACCAGGACTGCCTGACCTTCACTGATATTAAACCACATGAGCACATAGCACATCTGGAGGCAGCTGACCTTTAGAATGCTGGAAAGGCCTCCTACAGGCACCTTAATTGCGAGGTTGAAGGAATACTATGAGAGGATGGGGTGTTGTCTTTTAGAAGGCAGTGTGTTTATTAAATCAGGTACCGCTAAATAATAATAATAATAATAATAATAATAATAATAAATAAACCACATGTCAAGGGCTGGCAGGTGTGCATGCTTGTCTTACTGACCTGCTGAACCCAGCTCCCCAATGCAGATTCAACACCTTAGAGATCCTGATGTCTCTTGGAGGTTTCCTTCTAGCTGATGGGGAGTGTGGGATGTCCTACAACTGTATTTTTAAGGCTGTAAATGTATTTTCCACTACTTGACCTAATTTATTAGCTAATTTACTGGATCAATTGGAATCCCTAAGGGTCAGAAATATTTTATGAAATTAAAAAAAAAATTTGAGAGTCTTCTAGAAGCCATTTCTCAGATTCTTGGTTGCTAACTCTCAAGGGAATCTTTTTTTTTAAAAGATTTTATTTATTTATTTGAGAGAGAGCACACATACACGTGGGGGCAGGGGAGGAGCAGCGAGAGGGAGAGGGAGAAGTAGATTCCCTAATGAGCAGGAAGCCCGACATGGGGCTCCATCCCAGGACCCAGGAATCATGACCTGAGCCAAAGGCAGATGCTTAACCAACTGAGGGGCAACCGAGTGCCCCTCAAGTGAATCTTGAGTACAAATATGAAGCTTAGATCTGTGGGAAATGTGTTGGCTTCTCTGTTTGAAATGAAACAATGAAAAAGATGTGAACATTCTCCAGTAGGGTTCAACCTAAGATTTTTCTACTTTACAAGGGTACAAAAGTGGTATATATTCAATGGAAACCATACTTTGAATCTTAAATTTGATAGTTTGCCAGTCTGGTGACGTGCAGTATAATACCCTCTTGTGATGCTAGGCAGCCCATGAGACACAGCTCCCAGTCAGCCATGCAATCACAAGGGTAACAATGGATACGCTTAGAACCATTCTGTACCCAGGCAACCATTCTGTTATCACTTTCAGTTTAGTATCCAATACATTAGGTGAGATATTCAATAGTTTATTATAAAATAGGCTTTGTGTTAGGTGATATGGCCCAACTGTAGGCTAATGTAAGTGTTCTGAGCACATTTAAGGTGGGCAAGGCTAACCTATGATGCTCAGTAGATAGGTGTATCAAATGCAATTTTGATATGATATTTTCAAATTATGTAAGTTTATCAGAATGGAACCCTATCGTAAGTGGAGGAAGATCTGTACATGGTATCAATGTATGTTTAAATTAAAAAATGCACAACTGAGGTTAGAAAGTTGTACATATTAAAATACAAAACAGAAAAAAATAAAAAATAAAATAAAATACAAAACAGGGAAGAAGGCATGAATAGATAGTTCCCCAAAGAAGGCATACTGATGATAAATAAGCACATGAAAAGGTATTGAACATCATTAGCCATCAGATAAATGCATATTAAAAGTACAATGAACTATCACGGAAAACTTAGATCCGAGTTTCTTGGTAGGAAGGGCAAAAGTAACTCATGTTGGGTTGTCTAAGTTTTCTCCTCATGAACTACTATGAGACTAACCACAGATGTTTTCTCCTTCCCTGTACTCTATTTCTATATAGTCTGTCTTAAAAGTTGTATGTTTTAAAATTTTATTGAACATTTTAGCTAACTTATATTCGCTTAATTCCAACCGTTTAATAATAAAAGCATTTTTATACTACTTTAAGTATCATTTAGTTTAATTCTTTTTTCAGGAGGATGAACAGTATACTTGAAGGAAATAGTCATAGCAAAAGGACATGTGCAAGATTACCTAATATGTTTGTGTTTCCATTTACTCAAAACTTAAGACTCAGGGAAGCTTTTAGTTCCTTATTTTAACTACTCATAGATGTCTCTTGATTTAAAAGAAATTGGTTGTGTAGGGGCACCTGGGTTGGCTCAGTCAGTTAAGTGTCCACCTTGGGCTCAGGTCATGATCCCAGGGATCATCACATCATCTACTCCCTGCTCAGCGGGGCGTCTGCTTTTCCCTCTCCCTCCTCCCCATTCCTACTCGTGCTCTCCCTCTCTCTCTCTCAAATAAATAAATAAATAAATAAATCTTTTTTTTTTTAAGAAATTGGTTGTTTGGATCTAAATTCAAATCACCATTTGTAACTCCTATAATACACCTTTAAAAAGACATCTTGCAAAAAAATAAAATAAAAATATAAAAATAAAAAGTCATCTTGCTAGAGATCCCCCCCCGCCGACAGTTTCTGGCACTAAATAAAAGAAATGATTCATGTATAAATATATTTTATGCTCAGGTGTCATAAGCTAAGTTCACTAAAAGGTGATGTATTGATAAAAAAAAAAAAACTGATGAGGATGCAAAAGTTCATCAGGTCATCATGAAAGAAATCTTATTTCTGACCCACCAGTTTGCGAACCAAAAACCAGGGGCAAAACAAACCAAAAACAAGGGGCATCCATCATAACCACATTTCTGGCTTTATATAGCCATCTTTTCTCTTGCCTTCTATGAGGAGTCCAACGATAGGTTATAATTATATACTAGATGGTCCAAAACTCCAGCCAGGTGTTTTCTATTTACCAGTTCCCCATCTCTATTCCCTTCTTTTATAGCAAAAAGTATCTTCCATTGGAATTTCAGAGAAAGCCAGAGCTATGTGGTGGCCTCCCAGGGTGATCCTCTAGTTTACCTTTCCGTCTTGGGACTCTCTGCTGTGGTTTTCCTTGGTTTCTTTTGATAGTAGCTCCCAATGTCAACAATTGCAGGTAGTGGATCTTGGTTACTCCTTTGGTTTACCATGACCTGCCTTAATGAGTGCTCTTGCAGGTGATAGTTCCAATCAATGGAGACCATTTAGTTAACAGTCCGCATTTCTGTACATGTCTACCATAAGCCTGTGTCTTAACTGAGGCTGACTCATTCATACAAATATAGCTGGTGCCCAGCAAAGGAGAATCCAGGCATCATTACTCTACTCATTGCAAAAATTCCAGACCTAGACTCCTTTCCTCATGAGCTCGTTGTTCCTCTTCATTTTGTTTCTGGATTCCTGCTTGATGTTTGGAACCATAACTGATAACCTAACCTAACACGCTTTCTTAGACATATTCTCTAGACTAGCTTTCTGGATGCCTCTGATTCCTATAGTTAAATAGGAACTACCTTGTGCAGTGTCCCACAGGCCTGTCTCATTCTCTCATCAACCCCATTGTGGGGCTCTACAGCTTTTTCAGGGGCCATATTCAAAGTCTCTTATGAATGCTAACTTCTAGTCCTCGAAGGAAGCTGCCCCTCATGAGGGCAGGGAGGAGAGTATTCAGAACTGCCTCATAGACTTTCTCCTGCTCTTTCCTGAGCCAGAACCTAGACCTACTTTTGCCACAAATGAGCCCTTAGAATATTTGAGACTGTCCACCCAGGGAATGCTGCGCAGAGTCCATCACTTCCCTGTATCCAATTCAGATTTACAGGCAACTTTACCAAACACCCAAATCCTTTTCATTTTTCCTGCTCACACAAAGCACTCATTCAAACTGGATCATAAGAATGAACATCCTTGGCTATTTTATAGCTCCCCAAGCTGGATTAATTCATTAAACTCTAATGTTCCAATTGCACACGACTTAGACTCATGATTTCAAACATTCCACTTGGATGGTACAGTCACGATAGCTTTCTTTCAATTCTTCAAATACACCAAATATGTGGTAACAGGGATTATTAGGCATTGTATGATCTAGCTTCTGCTCACCACCCCGGTCTTTTACCACTTTCTTCCTCTCTCCAGCCATTCTTTTAGTTCTTTGAATGCTCTCACTGGGATCCAGGATTTCACACTTGTTTGTGTTTTTGCCTAATATTATTTAGGCTCCAGCTCTTATTCATCCTTATAACAATACCTCCTTAGCCCAAGTTTGGATTGTATGATCCATCTGTATGCATACATCATGAGGTGCTGCAGAGTATCATGACTTAATGGGAATTAAAATTACATCTGCTCAGCATTTTCAAAATGTTATCCTGATTACACCTGTTTACTTGATGATCTCTGCCACTGCCCTGAAAGCTTAGTGATGTCAGAGGCTGTGTCAACATGGTAAAGGGTCAATACATATTTCTTGAATGAATGAATAATCAAACTATGATTTTCCAATAAATCCTTCCAGTGAAGTGTCTCACTTCTACTTAGGTTGGTTACCCTGTGGGTATATTTACTCTTGTGACCATGAAAAGCCTCTCCTGCCAGCATTGCCTGTCTCCCTGTATCAGTGGTCCAGCTGGGTTTTACCTATTTTGAGAGTAAGAGGTAAAATGAAGTTGCCTTAGTTTCTATTAAATTAATTTTCTGAAATTAAAAAAAATTCAGACAAGAAATACATTGGCATATTCAAAAATCAAGTGTGCAGGCTTCAAATGAAAGTACTTGAAAAGCCATTCCATTCTTTATTCTTATATATGAAAACATTGACTTTGGCAGTTTATAGTCCAATACACAGAAACCTCAAAGTTGGCAGAGAATGGTATCTGGAAGGCGATGACTGACCAAATACTGAATTATTATCTCATTCCCAGGAAATGTTCTCCCGGTGAGTCACGTTTGTTATGATTCTACCATAAGCTTGAAATTAAAGGGGCTTTCAATAAACAGTCTATTTTTTTTTCTTAAGGCAACTTTAAAAACAATGTTTTTGAGAGTTAGTGGAAATAGCACTCATTAATGAGAAAAATCTCAATTGTTTTCACTGACCAAAGCCATCCTCATTTTTGCTGAATCACCAACCATGCTATGCTTTGCTTTTTTGCTCTCATTGAAACATGTTTATATATCTTACCAAAATAGAAACTGTCACTGTAATCAGTTCTCTTGGAAAGGAAGGAAACTTTGGCCTTTCCTTCACAAGAGGATGTTTGTTCATGGGAACAAGTACCAGCAGTGAGTCTTGCCCAAATTTAAGGAGCATTGATTTACATTTTTATCAGATTTCTATATCAAATGGGTTTCAACTACTCCAGAAGGTTCAAAACCTGTCAAAGAGTAAACTACTAATTTTTTCTCAAAGTTTTATCTTGATTCTATCGTATCTAATTAATAGAGCCAGTTAATCATGCATTTGAAGATATACCATTTCATTCTTAAACCTTTTAGGAATGAAAGAAATAATAATCATTTTTAGCCTTAATTAAAAAATCCAGATAACCTTTCACATGGTTTTATTATTAATCAAGGCAACTACCCAAGCAAATACTTTAATTTTCTTCAACATCTTCAAATCATTGAAGATTGTCCTGAAACCTGAGATCAGTATATTCAAACTGCAGATCTTAAAAGTGTCCAATCGGTTGAGATTTTAGAATATACACAGCTCAAGAACCAGAATAATGAAATGGGGTATGAGAAGAGATGGTTGGGTGAAGTAGCAGGATGAGTCCCATGGGAACAAGATATAGAAAGGAGAAGTGTTGATAGTGAGGAGGAAGAAAATAGAGCAGACTCTAGTCTTGGACAAGCCATAGATTATTTTAGGACACTGACTCAGGGAAAGATGTCTGGGGCAGGTAACTCATCAACATTCTTGAGTTGTTGGAGCCACTTGACCAACGGGGGGACACACCCCAGTCATAGGTTATTCTGCTGATTACTTTGAGCAAAATGATCCTTCTTACCTGTTGCACATGTCTGTCAGGTATATTATCTAGTTACATAGCTTTCTTTTTAAGTTTCTTGAAGCAAGTACCCTTGTCTTATAATAATCTGCACCACCATGCAACTGTGCCTGGCACAGACCAATTTCCAAAAAAAAAAAAAAAAAAAAAAAAAGTTAAATTGATGAAAAAAATCCATTTTTATGATACTTTTTCAAGGTAACAAATCACTGAGAAAAGCATAAGTTCAAAAGTTTCATCATTATTGTTTAGATGATAGATAATATGCAATCTATTACTTAATTAATACTTATAAATGCATATATTTAAAGAAAACATTAATTCACCAACAGAAAATGCAAGACAGTCTTCATATTTGGAGTATGCTGATATTTAAATGGAATAAAACTCAGCATTTTAAATTGTTTAGTTTAGGACTAGGTCTGTTTACTCATGTTTGCTAGTCTTCATGTTTGTCACTGGCGTAGTCGTACTCTATATTTATTCCACAGCATTAGTTCATCTCAAAGCAAAATGTGGTGCTTCCCCTGTTTGACATTTATTCCTGCTGCCCACACCGCATCCACTGAAGTTGCTTTTCACCTTTGCTGTTCATTTATTAGGAATAAGACATTTCCATTGGCCTTCATTATTCTTAAAACATGACAAGAAACGTTAGATTATGGAATCTTCCAGCTAACTCCACACATGAAAAAAACAGAAACTTACATAAATTGCCCACAGTCATATAAATGTCAAAGTTGCCATCACTAATACATAAATGGAGCTCAAAAGAAGGGTTGATGCAGAAGAAATATATCTGATATTGGTAGCTGAGGAAGGATTGCTAATTGTTGACCCTGGGGGGATGCATGCAGTAACTGCCCCAGGGAGACGACATAGAGAAGAAAGAATGACAAGGCAATCCTGAGTGAATTCTGGGTGATTAAAAAATGTTAATGAAGAAGCAGAAAGAATGAGAGAAACTAAGAAAGAATAGGTAAAAAGGTAAGAGAACTAAGAAAAGAAATAGTCAATGGTATAGTTGTAAAGAAGCCAAGGAAGGTGAAAACTGGAAAAGAGGTTCTGGATTTGCTAATTATAAAGTTACTAGTAATCCTAACCAATGCATTTGCTAAGGAGTTCTAGAGATAGAAGTCAATTTGCCAAAAGAGGTCAGGAAGTTAGAGCAAATATAGACAATATATGTCTTATATGATTTATTGTCCAAAAAAAGAGAGATTAAACAGAAGTTTGAGGTGGAAGCAGAATTAAGATTCTTTTAGTCTCTTTTAGCTTGAGGGAAGAGACAAAGTGCAGAATGTGAAACCACCAGTAACTGATCGAACAAAGTCCTAAAGGGGGAAGGGAAGGATTCTCTTAGGGAGACAGAATGAGAAGAGAGGGTGGTGGGTGAAATTACTAGTGCTGGAAGGACAGGGAAGGGAAACAAAAGAGACTAATTTTAACCATGATTTAAGAGATACAGTCACACACTTATAAGGAGAAGATGTATATAGGACAGAGAGCCACAAAAAAATCTGACGATATTTAGGGCCATCCCCCTGGAGAAAAAGAAAGGAAACTAAAAGCAAAGGTTGTCTGGAAGCATGAAGTGCCCAGAGGGAAGGTGGGAACCGCCATAAATTCCTCAAGTTTCCTAACGGAATGTAGGATCAGCAGGTCCCTCTCTACCATGGCTCTTGGAATCAAACACTCTTTCTTGCAAGAGAAGTTAAAGAGGAGAAGCCCGGACTGGCCAGATTGGGAGGTGGCACTCTAGGGCATCAGCTGCGCACAGCACACAGCAGCAGTTTCACAACCAGGTGCAGTGTTCAAGTTTTGGGAACAGGTGAAGCCCTCCCTGGGACACCTGGGTGGCTCAGCTGGTCAAGCTTCCACCTCTTGATTTCCACTCAGCTTGTGATCTCAGGGTCAGGTCATGACCTCAGGGTAACCATCTCAGGGTCCTGATCTCAGGGTCTTTAGCGCAAACCCTGCATCAGGGCTCCACATTCAGTGGGGAGTTTGCTTGTGCCTCTCCCTCTCTCCCTTCTCTCACTCTTTCTCTCTCTCAAATAAATAAATAAATCTTAAAAAAAAAAAAGAGTGAAGCCCTCCCTGTATCATTACCCTTTCCACACTACATCTACTCCTCCTTCTTTCCAGAGGATGTACATCCTTCATTTTCCTTTTCTTTCTCCTCACCAATTTTCCCCAAACCCTACCCATGTTATGCCATTTATAAAAATCACAGCTGAAAAAGACTTATGTGTCATCTTCAAATCCAAACATCACATGATTGGAGAGTATTTTCTTTTTATTCCACTTTGTCTGAGGTCAATGTGCCAGGTTCTTAAGCCAGTCACAAGTCTGCGTTCACGCTGGAGGACTGCAAAGCACGGAATCCTGTGACAGAAATGCTGATGACGAGGAAGTACTTTGTGACTTGACTCAGTTACTAATCAGAACTTATAATTTTGAAATTTTTCTTCTGGAATGAAAATTCCATATTCTAGCATTTCTCTCTCTTTATATGGCTTAAAAATCATTTTAAATAAACTTACATTTGTGAATGAAATGAAAGTTATGTTGCCAAGTATTCTCTCCCCACCTCCGCTCATATACGTTTAACTTTTAAAACGAACAATTTCTCATTCATTTGATCTTTTCTCTGGCAATTTGGGTAATTCAGAAATGCGCTAAATTTAATTTTTTTGTTTTCATATTTTTGAAGTAAATTAATGGACTAAACACAATTTCAAGGGCATTTTCTACTTCAATGTGTAAGCTGAATTCAAGATTGGAGTGAATATGCCAATGGAAATATTTCTACAGTGAGGTGATTCAGTGCAACATTGCCTAACTCACAGAGTTGCCGATCACCCTTCTATATTCCTTAATACAGGACACACATTAACCTAGATCCAGGTCCTGTCTCTCTTTGAAAGCAATACAATCATATTCCTATTTAAATATTTAAAAATTTTTATTTTCAAATTTTTATTATCAAAGTAAAAATTTTATATTAGTTTCAGGTATGCAACATAATGATTAAATATTGTATTGATTCAAGAAGTTCAGTAATTCTAATCAGTCTTGGTCCTAATTACTTAGTGTTTTACTATATAACTGACTCTTGGAACAACACAGGTTTGAATTGCATGGGTCCACTTACATGTGAATTTTTTTCAGTAAATACAGTATACTACTGTAAATGCTTTTTCTCTTATAATTTTCTTTTCTGTAGCTTACTTTATTGTAGAAATACAGTAAAAATATAGAGTGTATATCATACATATGACAATCAAAATGTGTGTTAATTGGCTCTGTAGTTGGTAAGGCTTCTGGTCAGCAGTAGGGTATGAGTAGTTAAGTTTTATACAGTTATACAACAAAAGTTATATGCATATTTTTGACTGTGCAGGTGTCAGGACCCCTCACCCCCACAATGTTCAAGGGTCAACTGTAATTTCATATTTATTTTACCTTTATCTTTAAAGTTTAATTAATTTTATTCCTATGACTTTTCTGAAAATAAAAATTTAGTTCACCAGTGTCAGAATCCTTTCTTTTGCTTCAAACCAGAGGTAATCTTTCAAACGGAACTGTTTTCAAAAGCCATGACAGTTCCTGTCACACAGCTAAGTGAGAAGGAAGAAAAATCTCTACTAGGCAGCATTTTTAAAGCCTACTATGAGATATTTTGTCTATTTAAGACAAAACAAAAACAACCCACAACTGCTTAAACAATTTTTTTACTATTTGTGTTTTGTATTAATTCTAAACGTGGGGGATCCCTGGGTCGCTCAGCAGTTTGGCACCTGCCCTTGGCCCAGGGCATGACCTGGGGTCCTGGGATCGAGTTCTGCATCGGGCTCCAGCATGGAGCCTGCTTCCCCCTCTGCCTGTGTCTCTGCCTCTCTCTCTTTCTCTCTGTGTCTCTCACAAATAAATAAATAAAATCTTAAAAAAATTTCTAAATGTCTATTTATTGACATATATAATTGTTAAATAGAATTTTACTGTATGTTGCCCTTACTTGAAATAATCTTAACTTTCCCTATTATTTCAATGCCATTGCCTAACAATGACCTCTCTAAATTTATAATTTCTAGAAATTCACTAATTCTGTTTATTTTTTATAGAATGGTCGATGCTTATAATTCAGTTATGCCACAAACTTACTTATGCTACAGATTTATATTGAGGACATGTTATGTCTAGGCATGCACTATGCTAGATGCAGTACTCCAGAAATGCTCTCTGCTCCAGAGGAGCTCACGTGGGGGTGAAGGATAAATCAATCAGGTAAACAGATTCTGCAGGAAGCAAGATGGCTTTATTTATTTATTTATTTATTTATCTATTTATTTATATTTATTTTAAGATTTTTTTTTTTTTTTTTTTTTTTTTTTTTTTTTTTTTGTGTGGCACTGGGATGGCTCAGTCAGTTAAGTGTCCAACTCTTGGTTTGGGCTCAGGTCACCATCTGAGGGTCTTGAGACTGAGCTCCAAGTTGGGCTCTGCACTCAGCAAGGAGTTGGCCACCCTCTCTCTTTCTCTCTCAAATAAAATAAATAAAATTAAAAAAAATATTTTATTTATAGGATATCTCTACACCGAACAGGGGCCTAAATTCAACAACCTCAAGATCAAGAGTCAAGTGCTCCACCAACTGAGCCAGCGAAGTGCCCCTGCATGAAGCAACATTTCTCTTTCTGTTTTTCCTTTTCTCTGCTCTTCTTACTGCTGGACATTTTATTCTTGATATAGCTGAATGTACGACTGACTTTTGTTCCACTCTTCCCTTCAAAATCTTTCTTAGAGGGGCTTTGTGGCAGGAAACTATAGGTCTCTTCTGTTATGCTCTCAGTCAGATTGGCACTGGTGCTGTGGAAAGGCCGAGAATGGTCCAACCCTGGATGGCTGATTGTCACTAATGAGATGGATTTTGTTAATGGAGAAGAAATGGCTGATGTACAGTAATTGAATCCCTGTTGTTTAGATCTGTGACATGCCTGCTGATCAAGCATCCTATGTTCTCTCTGGCCTGATTCCAGATCCTCTTCTGAAAGTGACACCAAAGAGTCACCCCTTTCTTCACCATTGAAAGGGTGTCTGAGTTCTTTGGTGTTTATGGAGTTTACATCTAGGGATGAAGATGGCTTGTTTCTGACACCAGCTCCTCCTGTCAAGCCTTCTAGGCTGAAACTTCTGTAATTAAAGTCAACACTCAGGGCAGCAGAGTATTGCACACCAGAGGGACACCAGCTCATACTTCTCCTATGAATGGGGGGTCTCCTGACAACATCCCCAAGAACTCGCAATGAACTGCGCTGGTTCATTTCAGCATCACTGGCCGCATTCTTCCCAGGACCCCAGCTGTGCCTCCGGAAAGGGGACAGCGAGCGCATGGAGCTCCTCAGCACAGAGCAGTTCGCAGGCAACTTGGTGATGCTGTCCATCTCCTCCTCCTCCATCTCACCTGTAAGAATATGAAGGAGGTGGTGGTGAGTGGAGCACCTAGACAGCGTGGTGAAGTCCACATACAGGACTGTTCCAGGGGAAGGCAGGCTGGGCTGAGTCATAAAGGAAAAGGCCTTGAAGATCTCCCACATGTGGAGCTGGGATGGGAGGTGGGGGAGGCCAGGGCAGCCCCCCAGCACACAGGAAGGCTGGGGATGTGATCTGCTGTGGCCGACAGCTCTCGGGGAACACTAGAGTCCATATGGCCAGATGTCCAGGGGAGCAAGAGAAGGGGAGGGACTCATTCTTCCTGAATTTATAGTTTTCCAAAGACTGGACTTTAATCCCAAATTCAAATTGCTTCGCCATTGAGAAAAGTTTGTATCTAAGAGTTTGACTGAAGTCATAGCTCCTTGTTCTTGAATACAAGATGAGGAATAGTCTCAAAACAGTTTGTTCACTTTGGGAAAGAAAAAGTTCAAAGAGCAAAATTTAAAACTGTGGAGCCCTTCTGAGGAGGAATGGTATAGACACTGGAGAAAGCAGAGGTTCAGGGAGCTTGTGGGCGGAGAGAGAGGGGATGGGGTTCAGGATGATGAAGTTCTTCCTTGTATAGCCCCTGGTGTGACCGGGAGGGGTCCCAGAGAGGTTTCCTAGTAATGAAGGAAAGTCATAAGAGGGGCTATTTCCTTCTTGATGATTTTACTTTTAACCCAAGAAATAGAAAGCAGATCTCTGTGACACTCCAAAAGAACCTAAACTGCCTGAGGAAAATCTGACATCTGCTAATCAGTGTAAACTAGCTGTCATATACTCTGCATGGGTAATAAATTAAAAGAGCAGCCAAGCAGAACATGGCTAGTGAGGAAGGAGATTAAAAAAAAAAAAAAAAGGCAAAAACCAGAAGACTGGGCTGAAGATAAAAACCTGATAAAATCATTTTTTCAAAGAATGCCAAGAACTCAGAGTTGAAAGTTGGTTTTGTCAGCTTCTTGAGACTCTAATTCCTCTCAAGAAAAGATGTGATGAACAGATAAGAGTAATTTATAATGAGCATTTCAGTAGTTGCTTATAAAGTACTTACAGAGCTTAAGAGCTGTTCTTTTAAAACCTCAAATGTTTGGGAATGCTATTAATTTCTGCTATAAAGAAGATGACTGAGTGGAGGTACACATTGGTCCAGTCAATTAACACAAACCTCAGAGTAGTAGAATCTAAAATAATGAGACTATCCTGATGCATGTTTCCTCCACTGCTAATTTAGCATTTGAAGCTAAATTTAAAAGCAAAACCCCATTACCTTTCCTATGAGGCTTCATCAATTATTAATTAAAGATTAGGCATTCTTACACATAAATACATATATACCAGGCCTCACTTTAAGACAAAAACAACCGCTTTATAAATAGACTATAAAGCTTGATGAACCTCCCTGGCCAATTCTGCAACAGGCACTCCCTTTGCAAAAACATTCCAGACGTGAAGAGTCAGTGGTGTTAGGGAGCCTCGAGGATTCCGACTGCTGTGGAGGCCGAGTTCCTCCCCGGGCTTGGGAACGCCAGCTGCGGCTGGGAGCCGGGTCAGGAAGTGCTGTGAAGTGTTTAAAAGGTGTTATTCTATGTTGACAAATTGAACACCAATAAAAAATAAATTTATATATATAAAAAATGTACAGATCCTCCCCCCCCCCCCAAAAAAAAAAATCTGTCAGACATTCCTTATTTAAAGTTCTGGGTTGAGCTCTGGAGACGCCGGCTCGACACACAGGTGAGGCTCTAACAAGGATTGATGACCGACTACGAGTACACTTTGCTGGTGATTTCAAAACCTAATCTAAAGCATTGCTTCCAAATCAAGAATTAATGTTCTGAGACAAACACAAATTTGTAAAATTATTGTTGTGCTCTGCTACCTTAGTAGGCCTTTCAGGTACTTTGACTCCTTCAACTCTTAAGGACAATATAACATGAGATCCTGTCTTTGTCTATAATAGAAATGTGGTCACTATTTTACAGGCACAAAACCTGAAGCCAGAGAGGTAGGAATTTCCCCTACATCACACGGCGAATAAATGACAGTTTAAAAAATAAATAAATAAGTAAATAAATGACAGTTTATAAAAAATTCAAGTATCTTCAGTAACTAGAAATAACAATAATAATGTAGCTAACATTTTTTATCACCATTTTAAATTCTTTACAGGACTTTTGTATTTATTTGATTCTCCAACCTACACGGAGGTACTGTTGTTATTTTCATTTTTAGATAGGAAAAGAAACAGAGTGGGGATGCAGGGGGGGCTCAGTGATTAAGCATCTGCCTTCGGCCCAGGGTGTGACCCCGGGGTCCTGGGTTTGAGTCCCGTGTCAGGCTCCCTGCATGGGGCCTGCTTCTCCCTCTGCCTGGGTCTCCGCCTCTCACACTCTGTGTCTCTCATGAATAAATAAATAAAATCTTTTTTTAAAAAGAAAGAAACACAGAGTGGCTATATAACTTCTCCAAAGTCATAGTAAATGACTAGTAAATATGGAGGCAGAAGTGAGATTTGATCAGCCTAACTTCACAGTCCATGCTCAGAGCTACTATACCCTCACATTTTATTTTCTTTCTCTAAAGAAAGCCCAAAGACTTTTTCTTTAAAGTCACTCCTGGAGCCGAAGGCAGATGCTCAACCCCTGAGCCCCCCAGGCACCGAGGTCTCCTGCCCCACCAGCCTCCAGGTGACTTGCATTCAGGGATTCTCCCCATGCACACGGTTGTTTGTTTTGAAGAGACATAATGACCCATTTCAACCATCCATCTGTTGCTTCAATCCCCTCCATGCTATCCTTGCCAAATGTTTCGGAAAGTTGAAGCCTCCCAGGATAGCTCATCCCATCTTTGGATGGCTTTAACTGAGAAATTTCTTTCTCATGTGGAGATAAAATCTATTTGTAGTTTCCTTTTATTTTTTTTTCCCATTAAAACCTTTAGGTCTAATCTGGGTTTTTCCTATTTCGAGCATTTAATGAAGGCGACAGGCAATTTCTGGGGCATGACCAAGCCCCTAAAGAGCATGATGATCTATGGGCTTTAAGCTTAGGCACCCTCCTCAATAACGACCCTTCATGTGCTGTAAGGGAGAGTACTCCCCCCTCCTGTACCGAGTTCTGGGTCCAAGTACAGGTGCTTGCGGTCTTCTCTTCCCACAGAATCGTAGCTTAGATTCTGGCCATTCACTGCCGTGCACAGAGACCTTTCTGAATCCCAATTCTGTGACCTAATGTACTCATTTTCCCTTCTTCAAGTCCCTTTTAGGCTTGATCAGCATGTTCCAGCCATGGCCACTGGCAAAGATCCTGGCCAGGAAAGCTGTACACGTAGCACCAACCAAAAGATATCGCTTGAGGGGAGGGTGGGGATGGCCGCTATGTTTTTTGCAAAGATTGTATACTGGGATTTAAGTCCACATATGCACAATGGAGGGTGCACATTTAGCAAACAGAATATAATCAGATGCAGTTATCTTTATCCCCCAGAGATCTGCTTTTGCTCTGATTTCTGCAAAGTTGGATTAGTTCAGGAATTGGACTACCCAACTCAGAAGATACGAAAGCACATGAAAGCCTCATGATTGAGGGTCTAGGTACTGACTGCACAACTTCCTTTTACAGTTAGCAGATGACCTTAGGAAACCCAAGTATTTGGGCTTCCAGGTCTAAAGCCCCCCCAGGTTCTAGTCTCCCTAAACAAACGGATGGCTATCCTGTGACTGTCTCTATGGCTTGAAGCAGTCTCATAGCCAGTAACGTTATAAATGCCATATTGGGGATTAGGTTTTTTAAATCTAACTTGTTTAAAAATATTTTTTTTATGCTTCAAGAATAGCTTTTACTCCTCATGTTCTAGAGTTTTGTGGACAGGTTCACATCAATCCTGTTCCTCTACTTTCTAGATTTTATAAATTAAATCCTATCCCTTCCAGCATTTAGCACTTCGGAGCTAAGTGGCCAGCATTGTGGAAGAAGAAGATTGAAAAATATTTAAGTCAGAGGACACCTCTCTGTCATTAAGTGATCGCCCAAGTGATCACAAACAATTTTACTTTCCTTTCTGGGTCTCTTATTTCTCATATAAAAGAGGAAGTGCTGCATTACTCCTTCCCGGAGGTCTCTTCTAGTTTTCAAAATTTTGCTATTCTAATTCCATTAAAGTAGAAGGGTGGGGGATCCCTGGGTGGCTCAGCGTTTGAGCACCTGCCTTCAGCCCAGGGCGTGATCCTGGGGTCCCGGGATCAAGTCCCGTGTCGGGCTCCCTGCATGGAGCCTGCTTCTCCTTCTGCCTGTGTCTCTGCCTCTCTCTCTCTCTCTCTCTGTGTGTGTGTCTCTCATGAATAAATAAATAAAATCTTAAAAAAACCCAATAAAGTAGAAGGGTGTACTGAAGCTCCAGAACAAAGACAAACTGCAGCATCTGGATTCTTTTCTTTGCCTGCAACTTCAAGGCTGCAAGTGTGATTTTAATATACTGGGCCTACCACACAACAAAATTTCACTGTATCCCTAATGCACAGCAGGTCACAGGATACGATCCCTCTAACCCAACAGTTCCTAAATTTAGTTGTGCATTGGAACCACCCAGGGGATTTTGATGCCTGGATCATTTTGATGATCATTTTGATGCCTGGATCTCACTCCCAAATGTCTAACTTAATTGGTAAGGAGTAAGACCACCTGCACCAGCAGGATTATAAAAACTTCTCCAGTTTAGAACCAGGGCTCTAGGGCATAGTTCTCAATTCTGAATGCATGCCTGATCCATTTGATAATTTTTCAAAACCTGCCAATGCCTAGGTCTACTTGCAGATTTTAATTCAATTGGCTTATGTCCCCAGGGCATTGGCATGTAAAACTGTCAAAGTCGGGGCGCCCGGGTGCCTCAGCCCAGTAAGCAGCCTACTTTGGGCTTCAGCTCGGGTCGTGGTCACACGACGGGCCCTCGTGCCCCAGCTGGGACTCCGCGCTCAGCGTGGAGCCGGCTTCATATCCTCTCCCTTCTCCCTCTCCCCCCAGCTCACACTCCCTCTCTCAAAGACAAAATAAAATCTTTTTTTTTTTTTTTTAAGTGTTGAGGTGATCGTCGTAAGAAGACAGGGCTGGGAACTACTTCTCTAATCTCTCCCACACAAGTTCTATTTGATTATTTGGTCTATTTGATCTCTGCCTCCGTCCCACACTGGCCACTCATGAAATGAAAACCTTTGGTCTAATTACAAGGTCCAGCTCCGCCTCCATTGTACCAGCCGGGTGCCCTAACTTCCTGCTTGTCGTCCAGGATCAGAACCTCTTATCTTCTCAGGCACCTGGTGCTCCCCAGTCCGTGACCCGTGGTCTCTCAGGTGCCTCCGTCGGTCGCACCCCGCTTCTTAATTTCCATCTGTTTTCTCCATCCACTGTCCCTGGTGCTTGGAGTGCCCTCGCTCACTGCCCCAGACTTCATCTGCATCCTGGGTTACCCTGATCAAATTTCTCCCAGATCACAACTAACTACTACGGAAGGGAACCCTATAGGAGAAACCAAATTGAAAACAAGTCAGCCCATCATTGCCAACAATTAGCCAAATGAGACACTTAAGTAGCAAAAGGATCAGAAAGTACACACCCACCTGCGCATACACACACACAAGTGACTTATAAACTCTTCTTTCCATTCCATATTCATTCCCGTTCTGGCCAGAAACCTTGAAAAAAATACAACAATTAGTCTTGAGAAAGCACAAAATTGAGAATGGTAAATTAACAAAGGAATTAAGGACTTAATGAAAGAAGATGAAAGCAAAGATTAGAACTTTGGAGAGATGATGAAAGCGTAAACCATTTTTTTATAAAGATTTTATTTATTTATTCATGAGAGACCCAGAGAGAGAGGCAGAGAGCCAGGTGGAGGGAGAAGCAGGCTCCATGCAGGAGCCCGACGCGGGACTCAAACCTGGGACCCCGGGGTCACGCCCTGGGCCGAAGGCCACGCTAAGCCACTCAGCACCCCCGGGCTGCCCTCATAAACCATTCTTAAATGGGGACTGAAATAATATTGTTTTCTCAAAAAGGAATCATGGTAGCTGAGAGAACAACGTTTTAGGAAAAATGAGAGATAATACTTCACAGTAACTGTAAAACAAAATTCTAAGGAGCTTGTGTGGGGTGAAAATAAACAGGCTCATTGAAGTCCTAGATCAATTTGATGAATGGCTAAGATATAATGGATTTTTCAGAAAGTAAAGAAAATAAATACCTAGCATTGCAGGAGAACTTTACAAGTTTTTAAAACACCTCCATATGCATGGTCTTATTTAAATTTTATTTTTAAAAAATCTGCAGTTGGAGCTGCCCCGAGCACATGTGAATGTCTCGAAGCTGTCATGTGGAGGATGCGTTGTGTCCCCCGTAGCTCCCCTGGGACACCCCCAGCCATACAATCCGCACTTGCTTCAGGGCACTTACATCCTTGTGGCCAGAGCCGGATTTGCCATGAGGCTGATGGGACCTGAAGCCTGAAGCTTTCCTCCTGTGTTTGTGTCACAGCGAACATAAATCACGGTCGCTGGTTGGGATTCCCCTTTCATTCTAAATACTGACCTTGGTGCAGACCCTGGTTGGGTCAGGGCCTCCTTTGTAGCCCGGGATATGGGTCCCCTCCCGCCTGAGCACTGTGCTGAGTCCCCGTGTCCTGCAACCACTGCAAGGCCGCTGATGGCCTTCCCGGTTGTCCCTCAACCCTCCTTCCCCCCGACACCCAGCCTTTGAGCCGCAGCTGGCCCTGCCCCTTCGTAGCTGCCCCCCGTGCAGGTGCCGTGTCCTCACAGGGAAGGTCTTCTCCAGGACACCCAGAGGCTTGGGTGAGCTTGCAGGTCTTCTTTCTCTCTCCATGTTCTGCCCCTGGACTAGTCTTCCTCTTTCCCCTCAACCCTGGGGTGCCCCTGCCCTGGAGCACCCCTACCCTGGAGGGTCCCTACCCTAGAGCACCCCTACCCTGGGCGCCCCCACCCTGGAGCGCCCCTACCCTGGAGCACCCCTACCCTGAGCGCCCCCACCCTGGAGTGCCCCTACCGTGGAGCACCCCTACCCTGGAGAACCCTCACCCTGGAGCACCCCCTCGGAGCTTCCTGCCACTGTGAGCAACTCGGGGCCTACAGCACTTAGGGCCTCCCTCAGCGCTTCCTCTCTTCCACATTCCCATTCCTTGAGCAAAGAGGGACAATAACCCACACTCAATCCTAAAAACACCTTTTATCCTGAGCCTTTCTGGCACGAGTGCCCCAGAAGGAAGAAAGAGAAGATTTGTGGCAGTGGCTCCAGGGCCAAACTGCAAGCAGGGCTCTCCCCCTGGAGATGTCACCACAACAGACACCGGGCCACGTACAGAAGCAAGGACAGCAAGGACCACAAGCAGGCCGTGGCTTGTCCTGGGGAGTGAGGGGGGTGCACCCTGGGCCTGGGCCAGTGGGGTGCGCCCCGCAGGCCGCGCTGTCAGCCAGGCCCCAGCAGGTGCCACCAGCAGCCTGAGGTGGCTGCGCCCCAGGCCGGGGCAAGTGTCCGGCTCGCCCCCACTCACAGGGGCTGGGCCACAGGCTCCGGGCCCGGAGCGTTATCTGGAGGGCACAGTGGGCATGGGGACTGGCTCCACCGCTGCGGACTTTAGGGATCCTGGCCTTTCCTGGGTTGCCGAGTATTAACTGGTGATTCTGGAAAATGCTTTTAAAAAGTTTTCACATGATAGTCCCTTCACTTGCCTCCCAGAAAACCTTCTAACAGTTTAAAGCAGGTTTAAATCAAGATTTTTAATAAAGCAGCATTTAAAGCAGAGGCCTGGGCAGGATCAGCGTGTGGTTGAACGGAAACACCGTCTGCCAAGAAAAAAAGAGTAAGCAGTTCGAGCGGTGCCTTAGATTTCTGCCCAGGAATTTGCAGGACTTTGCTGCTGCGGATTTTGTTCGACCTACAAAAACCCACAATGTTTATGGAAGCCCAAGAGAGCCCACTTCTTCTCAGTAAATATTCTTAACATAACAAGACATTAGCACTGTGCTGAAAGCACGAGGCTGCATATATCAGAAGCAAACTGTGCTGATTTCCTGTGTGCAGAAGATTTAGTAATTAAAATAAATAAAATCTTGGCTCAATGTGTGACTCTAGATATTTCTCACATCTACCATCTGCTAGCTCCCTAGTACCAGGTTAGCACTGGGGTTCTGGTATATCTCTGGGAAGGAGAGAACAGTGTACAAATAACAACCAAATCCTGGAATTCCCGGCAGTGCTCACATTATGGGCATATGGTCATTTTTAGTGAAGTACGTATGCCCTGAACTCTCCCACCCATCGTGGCCACCCTGGCCGTTCACTTACTTTCAATAGTGCAGTGGTACACGCTCCGTGAAGACGCTGAATCACAGTCATGTGACATGTCGATGCCATCTCCTGCTCGGGATTACCTAATGAAGGAACGCGGTAGCAGCTACAGAGTAAGGCCAATGTGGAGTTGAATCCACCACTAGTACTGGCCATCTTCTACTCTTTCTTGAATTACAAACTTACACCGCCTCTGGCATGAGGAAATAATTGGCTTCACAGAAATACACTCACATTCCTGACATTATTAGACTAGGGCTTCAGAAGAACCAAAAATCTGCAAGAGACGACAGCCAAGGCCAAGACAGTAACCAAAGTGACGATGCTTTCCTAAAAGGGTTGGTGTCCTCACAACAAAAATGGGCTCTCAGCAGCCTCTCCAATGCTACAGGGCGGGTGCAGACTGAAAAAGCATCATAGTCCAAATGTCATGACACACAGCAAAAAACTGGGCAGACCCACCTCCTTTCCAGCAGTAGACACGGCCGTCATCTTCCGAATCTCAGAAAGATATCCCAGCACAACCGATACTCAAACTAGTAAATACTTGTTCCAAAACATTAAAGAATAGTTTCCTACTCCCTTTTGGATCTTTTTCACTCTCTGTATCTTGCTGTACTTTTACTTCTATTAACTTTGTGTTTGGCATATAGTTGAATTTTATTCACGAGTAAATAAATGATAGAAAAGGAATAATATGAAATATAATATAGCTGAGTCTAATCCTTATAATAAGGATTCTTAAGAATGCTTGACTTGGGAGAATTGCCCAGAGGTGGAGCCCTGAAGGATGACCTATTTTTATGTGCTGAAAGAAGTTATTAATTAACTGATTCATTCATTCAACACATACTTATTGACAATTTTTTGCACACCAGATATTGTCCTAGATTTCTATGATTCAGGGATCAACAGAACAGACTTGGACACTAGTCTCAAAGAATTTACATTTTAAGGGGGAAGATATTTTTAAAAGAAAAGTGAAAAAGGAGTAAACAAATAATGATACAGTTATGATTGTGATTATGGTCCAAATAGGAAAAGTTTGGAGAAATGGAAAAGTAAGAGCTGATCATACAGGGCCTTTAACAGCCATATGAGGATTTTCTCCTTTATCCTAGAAGAAATGAATGACCCCATCAAAAGGCACAGGGTTTCAGACTGGATAAAAAAGCAGGACCCATCTATTTGCTGTCTACAAGAGACTCATTTGAGACAGAAGGACACCTACAACCTGAAAATAAAAGGTTGGAGAACCATTTACCATTCAAATGGTCCTCAAAAGAAAGCAGGGGTAGCCATCCTTATATCAGATAAACTAAAATTTACCCCGAAGAATGTAGTGAGAGATGAAGAGGGACACTATATCATACTTAAAGGATCTATCTAACAAGAGGACTTAACAATCCTCAATATATATGCCCCGAATGTGGGAGCTGCCAAATATTTAAACCAATTAATAATCAAACTGAAGAAATACTTAGATAATAATACACTTATACTTGGTGACTTCAATCTAGCTCTTTCTATACTAGATAGGTCTTCTAAGCACAACATATCCAAAGAAACGAGAGCTTTAAATGATACACTGGACCAGATGGATTTCACAGGTATCTACAGAACTTTACATCCAAACTCAACTGAATACACATTCTTCTCAAGTGCACATGGAACTTTCTCCAGAATAGACCACATACTGGGTCACAAATCCGGTCTGAAACAATACCAAAAGATTGGGATCGTCCCTTGCATATTCTCAGACTATAATGCCTTGAAATTATAACTAAATCACGACAAGAAGTCTGGAAGAACCTCAAACACGTGGAGGTTAAGGACCATCCTGCTAAAAGATGAAAGGGTCAACCAGGAAATTAAGGAAGAATTAAAAAGATTCATGGAAACTAATGAGAATGAAGACACAACCGTTCAAAATCTTTGAGATTCAGCAAAAGCAGCCCTAAGGGGGAAATACATCACAATACAAGCATCCATTCAAAAACTGGAAAGAACTCAAATACAAAAGCTCACCTTACACATAAAGGAGCTAGAGAAAAAACAGCAGATAGATTCCACACCCAGCAGAAGAGAGTTAATTAAAATTCGAGCAGAACTCAACGAAATCGAGAACAGAAGAACTGTGGAACAGATCAACAGAACCAGGAGTTGGTTCTTTGAAAGAATTAATAAGATAGATAAACCATTAGCCAACCTTATTAAAAAGAAGAGAGAGAAGACTCAAATTAATAAAATCATGAATGAGAAAGGAGAGATCACTACCAACACCAAGGAAATACAAACGATTTTAAAAACAGATTATAAACAGCTCTACGCCAATAAATTAGGAAATCTAGAAGAAATGGACGCATTCCTGGAAAGCCACAAACTACCAAAACTGGAACAGGAGGAAATAGAAAACCTGAACAGGCCAATAACCAAGGAGGAAATTGAAGCAGTCATCAAACACCTCCCAAGACACAAGAGTCCAGGGCCAGATGGCTTCCCAGGGCAATTCTATCAAACGTTTAAAGAAGAAATCATACCTATTCTACTAAAGCTGTTTGGAAATATAGAAAGAGACGGAGTACTTCCAAATTCGTTCTATGAGGCCAGCATCACCTTAATTCCGAAACCAGACAAAGACCCCACCAAAAAGGAGAATTACAGACCAATATCCCTGATGAACATGGATGCAAAAATTCTCAACAAGATACTAGCCAATAGGATCCAACAACCCATTAAGAAAATTATTCACCATGACCAAGTAGGATTTATCCCCGGGACACAAGGCTGGTTCAACACTCGTAAAACAATCAGTGTGATTCATCATATCAGCAAGAGAAAAACCAAGAACCATATGATCCTTTTTTTTTTTTTTTTTTTTTTGAAAGGTAGTACCATTTTATTTAGTGTTGTAGAAATTTTAGGTTACTTCTTAAAAACAAAACCAAAGAGATTAAAAATTCCCAAAGTAACAAGGCAGGAAATAATTTTATAATTCAAAAACGCTGGGTGATGGGTGGAAGAGGTCAAGTTAGTAGCTCACATAATAGATATTGAGAAATGCAGAGTTGAGGTTGGTATGACTACTAGGAGGCTAAATTCTCCACCTAGGGCAATTAATCCGTCAGCCTTGAGGCATCATTAATTCATAGTTCTCAAAAAGGAAATACAAAGGTCAGTTGGGAAGGAGGGAAGATCCTGCCTAATTTAACATTAAATTGCCTCTGGCCTTCAATATGGTATGGGACTGAGTGTCATGGGTCCTCCCTCCTCTCTGCCCTTTTGAGCTCCTGCTGTTAGCAAAGCTGGAAACCACACACACACACACACACACACACACGTATCCCATCCGTGTGCACACATACCTCCCACTCAAGGTCAACAGCAGGAACATATGATCCTCTCATTAGATGCAGAGAAAGCATTTGACAAAATACAGCATCCATTCCTGATCAAAACTCTTCAGAGTGTAGGGATAGAGGGAACATTCCTCAACATCTTAAAAGTCATCTACGAAAAGCCCAGAGCAAATATCATTCTCAATGGGGAAGCACTGGGAGCCTTTCCCCTAAGATCAGGAACAAGACAGGGATGTCCACTCTCACCACTGCTATTCAACATAGTACTAGAAGTCCTAGCCTCAGCAATCAGACAACAAAAAGACATTCAAGGCATTCAAATTCTCAAAGAAGAAGTCAAACTCTCCCTCTTCGCCGATGACATGATACTCTACATAGAAAACCCAAAAGCCTCCACCCCAAGATTGCTAGAACTCATACAGCAATTTGGTAGTGTGGCAGGATATAAAATCAATGCCCAGAAGTCAGTGGCATTTCTATACACTAACAATGAGACTGAAGAAAGAGAAATTAAGGAGTCAATCCCATTTACAATTGCACCCAAAAGCATAAGATACCTAGGAATAAACCTAACCAAAGAGGTAAAGGATCTATACCCTAAAAACTACAGAACACTTCTGAAAGAAATTGAGGAAGACACAAAGAGATGGAAAAATATTCCATGCTAGCTCCCTAGTACCAGGTTAGCAGAATTAATATTGTGAAAATGTCAATGTTACCCAGGGCAATTTACACGTTTAATGCAATCCCTATCAAAATACCATGGACTTTCTTCAGAGAGTTAGAACAAATTATTTTAAGATTTGTGTGGAATCAGAAAGGACCCCGAATAGCCAGGGGAATTTTAAAAAAGAAAACCATAGCTGGGGGCATCACAATGCCAGATTTCAGGTTGTACTACAAAGCTGTGGTCATCAAGACAGTGTGGTACTGGCACAAAAACAGACACAGAGATCAATGGAACAGAATAGAGAAACCAGCAGTGGACCCTGAACTTTATGGTCAACTAATATTCGATAAAGGAGGAAAGACTATCCACTGGAAGAAAGACAGTCTCTTCAATAAATGGTGCTGGGAAAATTGGACATCCACATGCAGAAGAATGAAACTGGACCACTCTCTTTCACCATACACAAAGATAAACTCAAAATGGATGAAAGATCTAAATGTGAGACAAGATTCCATCAAAATCGTAGAGGAAAACACAGGCAACACCCTTTTTGAACTTGGCCACAGTAACTTCTTGCAAGATACATGCACGAAGGCAAAAGAAACAAAAGCAAAAATGAACTATTGGGACTTCATCAAGATAAGAAACTTTTGCACAGCAAAGGAAACAGTCAACAAAACTACAAGACAACCTACAGAATGGGAGAAGATATTTGCAAATGACGTATCAGATAAAGGGCTAGTTTTCAAGATCTATAAAGAACTTAGTAAGCTCAACACCAAAGAAACAAACAATCCAATCATGAAATGGGCAAAAGACATGAAGAGAAATCTCACAGAGGAAGACACAGACATGGCCAACATGCACATGAGAAAACGCTCCATATCACTTGCCATCAGGGAAATACAAATCAAAACCACAATGAGATCCCACCTCACACCAGTGAGAATGGGGAAAATTAACAAGGCAGGAAACCACGAATGTTGGAGAGGATGTGGAGAAAGGGGAACCCTCCTGCACTGTTGGTGGGAATGTGAACTGGTGCAGCCACTCTGGAAAACTGTGTGGAGGTTCCTCAAAGAGTTAAAAATAGACCTGCCCTACGACCCAGCAATTGCACTGCTGGGGATTTACCCCAAAGATTCAGATGCAATGAAACGCCGGGACACCTGCACCCCGATGTTTCTAGCAGCAATGTCCACAATAGCCAAACTGTGGAAGGAGCCTCGGTGTCCATCGAAAGATGAATGGACAAAGAAGATGTGGTTTATGTATACAATGGAATATTACTCAGCAATTAGAAACGACAAATACCCACCATTTGCTTCGACTGGAGGGTATTATGCTGAGTGAAGTAAGTCAATCGGAGAAGGACAAACAGTGTATGTTCTCATTCATTTGAGGAATATAGATAATAGTGAAAGGGAATATAAAGGAAGGGAGAAGAAATGTGTGGGAAATATCAGGAAGGGAGACAGAGGGATCCCTGGGTGGCGCAGCGGTTTGGCGCCTGCCTTTGGCCCAGGGCGCAATCCTGGAGACCCAGGATCGAGTCCCACGTCGGGCTCCCGGTGCATGGAGCCTGCTTCTCCCTCTGCCTGTGTCTCTGCCTCTCTCTCTCTCTGTGTGTGACTATCATAAATAAATAAAAATTTAAAAAATGTTTAAAAAAAAAAAAGGAAGGGAGACAGAACATAAAGACTCCTAACTCTGGGAAACGAACTAGGGGTGCTGGAAGGGGAGGAGGGCGGGGGGGGGGTGTGAATGGGTGATGGGCACTAAGGGGGGCGCTTGATGGGATGAGCACTGGGTGTTATTCTGTTTGTTGGTAAATTGAACACCAATAAACATTGATTTATTAAAAAAAAAAAAAAGGAACCAAGGAAAGAGAGAGTTTCAAATGGAGAAAGTGATGACTCAGGAAATGCAAGTAAGTGGAAGACCGGAGGCTGATGCTGGATTTTGTAATATGACCAGAAGAGATTGAGTGGCGTGGTGGATTGAAGAGAACTTAGCTGTGGAAGGTGAGTAAGGCATTAGGAAAATGGGCATAGATAACTCTTCCCAGAAGCCTAGCAATGAGCAAAATTCGGAAGTTCTATCCTCGGTTATATGGCCTGCGTTTCTCTATTTGTGAAATGACAGTGTGAATATAAACATACTTGGAAAATATCTTGACAAATACAAGGGTAAAGTCCGGTGTTTGGCATCAGTCCATTTGGTTTGGTTCCAATAATATTTATTGAGCACATGATACAGCCTGCGACACAAAGATGAATAGAACAGGGTGCATTCCTGCCAGTAGCTTATGATTTAATAGAGAAGATAGAATAAAACACACGCATTTAAGAAAATGCCGTAAATTTGAGGTTGAAATTATGTACAATGTGCTATGGGAGCAAGGAAGGGGGCAATTTACCCCAACAGGGATATTTGAAACAGTTTTTGGAAGAGGAGACACAAACTGAAGAAACAATAGGAACTCTCCAGGGTGGTAGAAGGAAGTAAAGAGGCGCAGAAGGAACTAACGAACATGAACAGAGGCCCAGGTTGCTGAAACACGGATAAAACTCTGTGTACACCTGCTCTTGTAGAGCCTCAGTTTCCTCAACAGAAGTTTTTAATTTTAACTTCCTTGAGTGAAAGCTCAAATAATTCCTATATTCTAATAGGAAAACTTCATGAACTCTCAATTAGGGTTCGAAATTATTACCAGAGCAGCCTTAAACAACCTCATTCAATCTGTTCATTCTACATATGAGTAAACTGGGTCCCAAAGAGACTGGGAACTTAACCAAGTCCCTCGAAGAAGGAGCAGAGCCTAGAGCAAACCTACGTTCCATTTTCTGATACTATGACACTATGGAACTTTCTTGTCTTCCAGGAGTTAAAGGCTGAAGCTAGCGAAGAGTGAAAGAGCAAGCAGAGGCTACCAAAGTGTCAATAGAGATGCCACTGTCTGGTGGAGGGCCACACACTGAAGGCTGAGAATTAAGACAGGGGACAAGAGGTAGGATGAGGTAATCACACCTCTGGACTTTTCTTCCCTCCGGGCAAATCACCATAAACCTACAGCTTGATGCACGTGTTGTAAGAGGCATGGGTTTTGACGGAAGCCAGGCTAGGTTCAAAAGCCATTGGTTGTCTTTCTGTCTAGTTGTGCTTGTGTATCCGTACTGTTTTCTGTATCTGTAAAATCTGATAATAATGCATTTTTTTTAAATGAAGCTTGAGTAAGTTAGTATATATGGACATGAGTAACATATTGCCTGGCTCAAAGGAGGCAACTGAATATCTGTTTTCTACACCCCTCCTGACAAGAATACGGGGGAGACACCACAGCCACCATCTGAGTATATTTCCCACAAATGCCCAGGTCACTTGTTCTCAAGACGCTGCAGAGAACCTGGCAGCAGGCAGTAGGTGGTTTCACAGACCATTGTCTATCTGAATTTCAGACTGACCTGCTAAGTCCCGGACAGCTAACGACAGACGAGTCAACAGCTCAGAGACCAAAGATCAGAGTCTGAGCTGGACTTGGTGGAGCCTGGAGCTAACAAGAAAGGGACAGGTGCTAGGTGTGGTGTCTGTCGTAGAAAAAAAATGCAATTGAAGTTAAGAAAATTAAAACGGGTGAAGTAGGGAAAGAAGCTGTTAGCTAATGCGTCATTGTCTCAGACACAAAACGTGCTCCAGCTGCATAGCCATAAAATGCTTTCTCTGTAATTATTAACAGCTGTTGCCTGAAAATTATGTTGGGTTCATTCCAATGTGAATAGTAAGACAGAGAGTGTAAGCACTTTTCTTCAGCTGCACGCACTTTAAGGAAGAAAGCCTAAGGTTTGCATGAAGCGGCCTCGCAGCTAGTTGTGCAATCCTCACATGACTCAGCACTCCAACTACCTGATGAAGAAAGCGGGGATCCTGACAGAACAGGCCAGAAGCCGGGTGCACACAAGGATCTTGAACCCTGTTTCATTGCCTCTTCTTTCCTTCTCTGTAACTTGCTCTCTTGGGCATTTGGCAACTCCCCTCCTGTGGAAGCAGCGAGGCAAAAACTAAAGGCAGGCCAAGCTCCCTGTGTGCTCTTCCACTTGAGCCTCACAAATATTTTTGTTTGCCAAAAGCGTACCACACAGTGTCTCTCTCCCCCTTTCCCATTCTACTCTCTTCTAAGCCCTCATATCCCTGGTCAGGTGAGGACAAAAATTCTCTATGATTCTGTCCCCTATTTTCTGTTTAAGAAATTCTGATGAGAAGAAATTAGGAAATACAGACGAATTTCATTCACTTTGCAACAGTTCCCTGAACACCTGTAATGGGCCAGGTGCTCAGAAGGTACATGAGACACAATGCTGAGAAGACACAGGTGAAAAAAAAAAAAGACACAGGTGCTGCCCCCAGATACTCCCGGTCTGGTGGAGAGTAGACGGTGCAACTAGTCACTGTACTGCGCTGCAGCAAGTGCTGGAAGCAGCAAGCATGGCTTAAAAGGGCTCATTCTACTGACGGGTACATCAAGAAAACATCCATGAAGGAGAAGGATTTTCAGTTGTCAAGATGGAGGAACAGAGCTTCACCACAGAGAATAACGTAACGGCAGCTGTGACACCCTGACAGACACAGGGTGGAATGAAGGGGACTGCAAAGCTGGGCATCGTTAATGGCTGGTCACTGATGGATGAGGGTAACAAGGGAGTGGGGCCGGGAGCTGAGGCCAAAGAAGGGGGAGGGCTAAGTGACGAAGGACTTTCTGCGCCAGAAGAGGTTTTAACTTTATTCTGAAGGTAACAAGATAGCTTCTGATACGTATTAGTCCAGGAAGCAAATAACTAGATTTAAACTTTAGAAAGGTGGTTGTCAGCAGTGTGGAGACAGCTGGTGGGGGGGGGGGGGGTAAGAGAGTCAAGGCAGGATTTCTAGCGAGAAAGTGACTATACTGGTTCAGGTGAGTGATGGCAGGAACACGAACTGAAGAATGGCAATAGGGAGGGAGTAGAGGACATACACCTGAGAAATAGTTAAGATCAGTCACCTAATTAAACGTGTGGAGTGAGGGCAGGGTAGAAGTAAGGGAAGGCGAGAACCAGATCGGGGGCCTTAGTTCCTGGGTAGGTAGTGGCAAAATTAGCTGAAGTAGAAACTTGGAAAGATGTTAAGGAGAATATTAGTTTAAACTTCTTTTTAGGTTTTTATTTATTCATTTATTTATTTATCTATCTATTTATATTGTGGTAAGATCAGTAAAAGTGAGATCTATCTCTATCTCTAAACAAAATTAAGTGTAAAATAGGGATAGTATGTTAGTTATAGGTACAATGTTGTGGAGTAGATCTCTAGAGCTTATTCATCTTGTTTAACTGCAATTTTATGCCTGTTGATTAGCAGCTGCCCATTTCCTCTCTTCCAGCCCACTGGCAACCACCATGTCAATCGGTGATTCTGTAAATTTGACTACTTTAGATACTTCATGCAAGCGGAATCAACCAAATGCCAAAGCCCCACACATTCATATCTCTACCCCAGACCTAGGATAAAAACCCACCCCAGTTTGCCCAGGACTTTCTTGGCTTTAGAACCAGAAGTTCTGTATTCTGTGAACCTCCTCAGTCCCAGGCAAACCACGATGGTTGGTCACACTTCCCAGATTTCTATTCCAACCTCTAGATTCATAAATCTGACTACCTATTTACTCTCTAACTCCACTTGGCATCTTAAGCTTAATATGTCCAGATGGACTCCTGATCTTTCTCCTCAATTCTGCTGCTCCCATGGACGTGTCCATCTCAGTAAATCATGACTCCATCCTTCTAGTTACTTTGGCCGTAAATCTTAATGTAACTCATGATTTTTTTTTTTCTTTCTTCTGTAACACACATCCAATCTCTCAACATTTTCTGTTGGCTTTCCTTCAAAAACATTCAGAATCTCACCATTTCCCTATGTCTACTGTCACCATCCTGACCAACCCACCATCATATCTTGCATGAATCAGTGCCCACAAGTTCCTAACTGATATCACTGCTTCCACCCTTCATCAGCCTTATCCACACAGAGTTAATTCTCCACACAGCAGCCAGTGCAATCCTTTAAGAACATATGTCAGATCACAACCTTTGCTTATGTTGCATAATTATTTCCCACATACTTGACTGAAAGCCAAAGTTCTTACACCGACCTCCAAGCTCCTACCTCACCTCTCCATCATCATCTCCTGCTATTTTCATGCCTATCAACCTGCTCCAAACAGTCTGGCTCTCCTGTTGCTCTTTAGACCTGGAGAACATACTTCTGTCTCAGAGGTTTTTCCCTTACTCCTCCCTCTACCTGGAGCAGTCTTCTTTCAGGTATATGCAAGGTTCATCCTCTAGTCTAGTTCAGATGTTAGCTCATCATTTCCCTGACTATTTAAAATAGCATGCACTTATGCGCACACATAGGCACTTCCTGTCCTCTTCGTCTGGGGTAGTTTTCTCTGTAGCACTTTCACCAAAGGACACACTTTATGTTTTATTGTTGACTTGACTATTGTATACCTCTTCTACCGCCACATGAAGATCCTTAGGAGAGAGCTGTTTTATTGATCACTGTATCCCCAGCACTTAGAACAGAGCTTGGTACATAGTAAGTATTTGATAAATATGTGCTATGTAAACCAATGAATGAATTATAAATTCAGCTAAGAGCTCCAAACGAAAAAAAAAAGAAAAAAGAGCTCCAAACGGCTGGAACAGAATATGTGACTAAAGAATCTCAACCTAAAGAGTTGGGGAGAATTTCCTATGGAAATACCATCTGAATAGGGAGACCTGACGCATGAGTAGGCTTTAACCAAATGAGGAGGGGAAAGAATATTTCAGACAGAAGGAAGAACTTCTGCAAAGGCTTTATGGCAGGAAGATCTATAGTGTGATCAAGAAACTGAAAGAAAACCCATATGACTGGAGTACAGAGAACAGGGAGGAGATTGCTGAAATGAGGTTGAGAAGGTATACATGGGCATGATGTCTGTCTAACAGACATCATTTCGGAGAGAAATAAAAGGCATTGGAGGAACTTAATCTCAGGGCAAATGTATGTATGACCCAATCCCATTTGTGATATGAAAATATCACTGACGCATGTTAAATGGGGCGAAGAGGGCTAGAAACATTGAGACCAGATGGACCACAGCAATAGTACAGGAAAGAAATGATGGTCCCGTGGAAAATAAGTAGTGGTGGAGACAAAATAATGACAAATTCTGAGATCCTTAGGAGTTAAAATGGACAGGGTCTGGAGAGCAATTAAAGATGGAGACGAGAGGATAAGGGAGAAAGAGGGATCAACAACATGCCTAAATTTATTAACAGAACAGATGGTGGTAATATTCACTGATTTCAGTTTAGTGGAAGAAGACCTGGCTTGGAGGGAATGGCTTAAGGGTTCAATCTTGGACATACTGAGTATAAGGAGACTTCTGGACATGTGACACCCAGAAGAGGAATTCGCGGGGCTCCTGCACATACGGCCTGGAGGGAGCCAGGTGGAGGCCTGGGCTGGAGACAGGTATTTGGGAGCTATCATTGTGAACATGGTAATGCAGCCTCAAAACGGATAAGATGGCCAGAATTTTGTATGAGGTCTTACAAAGCTGCATCTTTCCTGTACTTGAATAGATAACATTTCAGACAAAAGCGTGATTATAATTTTGCACTTATTTAATTTCCTCTTATTCGAGAATCAGATCCTTGCTGTAAACTGTTAGATTTTTTTAAGACTCTCATTCTCACTTACTTTCCTTCTCCTCTTTCCAGTTTTGCATATTCCATAATAATAATAATAATAATAATAATAATAATAACAACAACAATAATAATTAGCAGCAGCAACAGCATGGCAGGAACATCTCTAACCCATTAATAACATCATGGAACCAAACAAGTTAGAGAATGTATCCCACTTAGGACTTCCCTTCATTGGCATTGGCAGAGGCAAATTACTTCAGATAAGTCACAGATTCCAACTTTACTGTTCAACAGCTATCTTGCCTCCCAAAGATAACATGTCAGAACCTGTAAAATTATTTATGTCAGGCAACTTCAGAAAGGTGACAAGCATATTTCTAAACCTACAATTCAAGTCCTAGTTCTACCAGGTCCTCTGTTTATGACAGTGTGAACATGTTGCTTAAACTCTATGGGTTATAGTTTTCGTTTGTAGAGTATGGATCACAATATCTGCCCCACAGATCCCTAGAGAGGATTAAATGAGGTGATCCGTGCAAAGCATCTGGCATCTAATATGTATACAAACAGGAGATAGCTTATTTTTGAATGATTACTAGTATTACTACTACGTCCCCCATTTTTGTGCGCCTCTAACTTGCTACTTGCTCTTTTTGATAACTTAGTAGGCTCAAGGAAGGACAATGGCTTAATTTCAGCAAATAAGAGCAACACAAGAAATTATGTGTGCAAAGTTGGTCATCAAATGGAGCAAAAGAGGGATCCCTGGGTGGCGCAGCGGTTTGGCGCCTGCCTTTGGCCCAGGGCGTGATCCTGGAGACCGAGGATCGAATCCCACGTCAGGCTCCCGGTGCATGGAGCCTGCTTCTCCCTCTGCCTGTGTCTCTGCCTCTCTCTCTCTCTCTCTGTGACTATCATAAAAAAAAAAAAAAAGGAGCAAAAGACTTGTCCAAGGACAAACTACCATTGAAGAATATTTTAAAATACAGCAAGATATTAGGAAGGATATTATTGGTTGAGGGTGAAAATAAAACTCGACAAGTTTTCTCCACGTTCAGATGTGAGGCAGCTGATAGGTACTTATATTATCAATAGGTACCTAGAAAAACTGGTCACTTACAGGAATTTACATCATAGAAAATATTGACTTATAATGGGAAGTACAACTTACAATGGAATTTTACCGAAATCTTGCCTTTTTCTAAGAAAGTAAGCACTTGAAAAACCAAGGGTTGGGGAAGAAAGAGTGCAGCTTTGCCCTAGGTGGGAAATCTAGCTCTCCACCTACCTCTTGGATTGCCGTCAGCAAGCTTCACTATTTGTCTACCCTTCAATTTCTTCAACCATGAGATGTGAACATTAATGTCAATACCATGAGGTTGTTGAGTGTGTTAACTGATTTATCATATGCAAAGAGCTTTATACAAAATAAGCACTCAGTAAACGTTAGCTCCACTTTCCTAAATACTGCTAGCTAAGTACAGGTAAACAATGGGGAAATGAAAGCATTATTTTGCTCAAATGAACTGTGCCCAAGCTATCTTTCATTCCTAGCACTTACCTTCGCAAACTTATTCTTTGAACCCCACCATTTATTACAGTCAAGAGAAAACAATGAAATGGTATTTATTTTTAAACACTTATTAAAAGAAAAGGAAAATCCATTTCTAATGACTTTGTGCTTAATCCCATAACACTTGGTGGATGAAAAATGAGTCTCATTCTTTGCCTAAAATTGTTCTTAGAAGTCACTTAATTTAAAATTATATACTAATCAATATAATACACGCACATGGTAACTAAGCAAATAGAACATGACGGACACACAAAAAAACCCTTCCCATCCTTCTATTCTCATCCTCAACACCACACCCCACAGGCAAACCATTCAGTTGTTTCTGGTGTCAGTTTTGGTGAGTCCCTCCCTAATTCTAGATATCATGATTTTTTTTTAAGATATCATGATTTTATCTCTGTTTTGATTTGTCCACTTTAGATAGTATCTAATGAATCCCATTTACAAGCACTTGAAATTCCAGTCACTTAGTCAACTCTACTTTTCTCAATGCATGGTATTATTTAGTTTTTCTATTACCTTTCTGTCTTTAAATAATATATTTATTTTTTTAAAGATTTTATTTGTTTACTTGACAGAGAGAGAGAGAGCAAGAGAGTACAAGCAAGGGGAGTGGCAGAGGGAGCTAGAGAAGCAGGCTCTAACCTTGGAAGGGAGCCTGAGGCGGGGCTGGATCCCAGGACCCTGTGATCATGACCTGAGCAGAAGGCAGAGTCTTAACCAACTAAGCCACCCAGGCTCCCTTTAAATAATAGATTTAAATGACTATTTCTTATTCCAACAGCTTTTGCAGTATTTCTAGCAGCCTCATTAATGTCATAACGTAATGTAAGTTCCAAGACTAAAGGAGTTTCATTTGATGTTTTACTTTCCCTGTATCCCAAGTGCCTAAAACAACACCTGCACCCCGTGGGTTATTAGTATTTGTCAAGTGAATGAATGAATGACCACAGTGATGTTATCAGTGTATTAGCATTCTTATCTTTCCTTCTATGTGTGCTTTTCCTTCTCCAATCAGCTACATTTTTGCTTTTTCACATTAAGTTATTAATATCTACCTATTGTCCTCTAAGCACAGCAAAGTGCCTATGTTTTGTCCATAGGGCACTTGCGGTTAGTTGTCTTTGCTTTCCCCAAGGGTTGTTCAGTTTATTTAGAGATGAGCCCTACATCCATCTGCCTCCATGTCGGTTTGGGGGAGAGGGCTTGATGCGCCCACTGGGGGCAGCGGCTTTATTCCAGACCTCAAGCAAATCCCCCAATTTTTTTTTGTATTTTTTTTATTGGAGTTCAATTTGCCAACATATAGCATAACACCCAGTGCTCATCCCGCCAAGTGCCCCCCTCCGTGCCCGTCACCCAGTCACCCCCACCCACCTCCCCTTCCACTACCCCTTGTTCATTTCCCAGAGTGAGGAGTCTCTCATGTTCTGTCTCCCTCCCTGATATTTCCCACTCAGTTTCTCTCCTTTCCCCTTTATTCCCTTTCACTATTTTTTATATTCCGCAAATAAATGAGACCATATAATGTTTGTCCTTCTCTGATTGACTTATTTTACTCAGCATAATACCCTCCAGTTCCATCCGCATCGAAGCAAATGGTGGGTATTTGTCGTTTCTAACGGCTGAGGAATATTCCGCTGTATACACAGACCACATCTTCTCTATCCATCATCTGTCAATGGATACCGATGCTCCTTCCACAGTGTGGCTGTTGTGGACATTGCTGCTAGAAACATCAGGGTGCAGGTGTCCCGGCATTTCATTGCATCTGTATCTTTGGGGTAAACCCCCGGCAGTGCAATTGCTGGGTTGTAGGGCAGGTCTATTTTTAACCCTTTGAGGACCCTCCACACAGTTTTCCAGAGTGACTGCACCAGGTCACAGCAATTTGGCAGTGTGACAGGAGACAAAATCAATGCCCAGAAATACCCTGATTTCAACCCCAGTTCCCACTTACTTGCTGTTGACTCTGAGGCCAGAATCTTTCTGGATTCATTCTATCAAGCAGGTCAGCTCTGGTCTCCCTGTAGCTCCTATCATCTATAAAACTTAGGCTCCCTTTCCCTGCTCTCTGTAGCTACATTTGCCACCTTAAACCACAAGCGTTAAAAGTAATATTTTTAATATTTTATGTAATTTGTGTGTATGTAAAGGAATTAAGAGACACATATGATTTGTTATAGACAACTTTTTGCTTTTCCTACTGAGTTTGACTTCCTACATGAACCATAACATAGTCAATATGTGATCATTAATTCTCTTAGCTTTTTATTATTTTTTTTCATTTATCTGTGAGATTCATGTTAATTCTCTGATGCATCTTTTAAGCCACATTAAAATCTCTTTTTTAGGGATGCCTGGGTGGCTCAGCAGTTGAGCATCTGCCTTCGGCTCTGGTTGTGCCAATCCCGGGGTCCCGGGATCGAGTCCCACATCAGGCTCCCTGCATGGAGCCTGCTTCTCCCTCTGCCTGTGTCTCTGTCTCTCTCTCTGTGTCTCTCATGAATAGATAAAATCTGTTTTAAAAAAATCTCTTTTTACAAAATTCAGCTAAAAATAAGAAAATATATTTGAGAAACAACCCGCATGCCTCCCACACACATACTGTGCATGAGCCAAGTTCTACCTCCCAGACAATGGAGTTGAGGAAAGGCCGAGGAGTGGTGAATGAGCAACTGGGATCCGACTTCCCTGTTGTACGGCCACAGAGCCAATGTATTAAACCAGCCAGTATTTTCCCAAATTCAATGAACCTGGAAGAACTCTAGGAAAAAATGTTCAAAGATCACCTACATTTATTATACCTTTACCTACAGAGAAACAATTATCTTACCAAATTGGTTCACTGATCAAGCAAACATTTGGAAGGAAAGTTTCCTTTTTTCTAAGTTTGGAAGGAAAATTTCTAACATTTATTGATTATATGTCATGTTCTAACTCTTTTTTTTTTTTCATGGTCACAAGAAATCAAAGAAGTGGGTACTATATTAGACTCTTGTGACTTAAAGATTTAACATTGGAGGGCTTGGCTATTGGTCAGTAACCCCAAAAGTAAAGGACTTATCTGTTTTCTGACGTATTCACTTGAAACTGATGCCCACTTGGAGGCTGAAGTAGAGGAGTAAGAGGCTAACCCATGGATGAGGTGGGATCTACGGGCAAGCATCTCCATTTCAACAAGATTTTCTGACCTTCCTCTCCCGTCTTCAGTGGCTCCATTAGTATTCTTGTATTTAAGGATTCCGTGTCTCAAGAGTATCCCTTGAGTGATTCCCTTGAGGGTCTATTATAATCAAGACATAAAATAGTGTAGCAATGCTTACCCATGGGGAAAAAAAGGCAAACTGGGATTCAAAACCATCTTTCTAGACTCCAAAATTTGTGTTTTTCTTAGCTTACCCACTGAGCTTCTTTCTAGTGCTGAGGACAGAAGTGCAGGAATGACTTTCATCTCCACCAAATAGGAGGCCCCGTGAGGAAGGGTGCAGTCTCCCAGCCTCAGACTGTGCTTTAGGCAATTTAAGGATCCTGTGAAGGGCATCCTATCAACAAGGAGGCTTATCTCTTTGTCTATGGGAAGATACAAAACTAACTCCCTCCTAACAACCCACGGAATAAGATGAGTGAACACAAACCATTCAACTGAATCAGTCAAATGAGCAGGTAGAGATGTATGACCTGAAGAGAATACGAATTAATTGTGAAAGATTGACAAAGAAACCAGCATCGAGTCAAGAAACAATGGTCTAAGTTTTGCCAAACTCAGAGAGAGCCACAGCATGTAGCCCATGGTTTACCAGCTTCATAATCAGCTGGAATTTTTTTTACAACCCTATTGTTCTAGTTCATAATAAGGTGAAACACGAAGTCTTCCAGGTGTTTTCAGCAACCAGTAAACCAGTGCCTTTGTGTATGGGAAATGTTTTGTCAGTGACCAAATCTGCTTCTCCTTCCAAAATATGCCGTCAACATGTTTCCTTCAAACCAATTAACTCTGTTTTAGTAAGTTTGCCAAATCAGAGATTAATAAAACCCATCCTTCCATACAATTATCAATGTATAGAAGGATCCCAAATCCCTACCCTCTGATTGAGACTCCAGAGGCTATTTATGAGTTTTCCCTACTTTCTTTGGCATACGGTATTTGATATGGGTGTTCTGGGTTAATTCTGGCTTTTTTTCCCCCATGAAGAAAAGTTCAAAAACAATTTTTTTGAACTAATATCATCTGGGCCTCAGGCAGGTTAGTTAGCTAAGATGCCCTTAGATAAGTATTATAAACATCTAGAAGAAAAAAAAAAACAAAAACAAAAAAACAAAAAAAAAAAAAAACATCTAGAAGGTACCTAGGCCAGATCATCAACAAGATTCTTGATGTTTTCTCCCAAAAAACACAGTATGCAGAAAAGGTAAAATCTAATTCAAATTGCACAACAATAACTCAATACTTTGTGTGACACTTTAGAACTACAGAGTATCTTCACATTCATTACTCCATTTAGGCCTTATAAGGTTTTTGTGACATAGATGTTATTCTTTTATTTAACAAGTTGAGTAACTTGCCTGAGGTGACACAGATGCTATGTGTTCAAAGCCAACTCTATATACTACTCCTTCATTGCGGGCAACCCTGGTGTCCATACCAGGAGAGGAAGACAGTGTCCTTCTTTACAATGTGGCTGCAGAGTGTGCAGCTATTCTCAGCAAAATGTCTAATGCTTCCTGGAGTGAGCTAGAAGACATCTTTTCACCAGGAGACAAACGCACCCAAGCCAGGCACAATTCCAACTGAGCCTACCTGCCCTGTTTCAGCTTTGACTTGGATAGATCATAAATCATGTGAAAAGATTGCTTGGTCACCGTACCAATTCTATCTTTTCTTAGATCCATACAAGCCCACAAAGCTGAAAAGCAACCTGAGGGACGCCCGGGTTGCTCAGCGGTTTGGCACCTGCCTTCAGCCCAGGGCATGACCCCGGGGTCCCAGGATCAAGACCCACATCAGGCTCCCAGCATGGAGCCTGATTCTCCCTCTGCCTGTGTCTCTGCCTCTCTCTCTCTATCTCTCATGAATAAATAAATAAAATCTTTATTTAAAAAAAAGCAACCTGGGATCTCTGGGTGGCGCAGTGGTTTGGCGCCTGCCTTTGGCCCAGGGCGCGATCCTGGAGACCCGGGATCGAATCCCACGTCGGGCTCCCGGTGCATGGACCCTGCTACTCCCTCTGCCTGTGTCTCTGCCTCTGTGTGTGTGTGTGTGTGTGTGTGTGTGTGTGTGACTATCATAAATAAAAATTTTTTTAAAAAAGCAACCTGATTTATGAGATCATTGTTATGAGGACAGTTAATGTCATATTCCTCGTACCAGGTTGCATCTGTGCCCAAGTTACTCCCTAGAAAAAGCAGGCGCAGCTCTCAAAATTGTAATGACTAAGAAGAAACCATGACACGGGAAAGCTTGCATATGAGCGCAGCTAGAAGTGAATAGCAAATTATTCTGCTCATATCTGAAATGAAATACAGTGGCATGAATTAGTATTCACTCCAATGTCCCCTAAAGCACACTGAAATATTGTCAGAAAATCAATATATAAAACTGTCAAACCGTCAGCCAAAGGCAAAAATTAGTGGTCTGATTATTGGAGAGTTATCCCTTCAGGGGCGGCAAGTGTTACAAATGGCCATAACTGTGTGGGCTTCACCCCTCCACCTTCTGCACCCCCCCTCTTCTCTCTGCACCGAGAGCATTTCCTCTGGTATATTCAGTACAGGCCTTGTCCTTTCTATCTTTCCTGCACTATCCGCCCAGGAGTTGCTCCTCCCTAGTCCTTTGCCATCTGGCATGTGGCATGGCCCGTTTTGCAGCTAGGAATCTTCTAGGACTTGCAATCCTAAACCCCTTTTGGGGAGGGTGCCACTAATTCACATGGGACCAGCAGACAAGAGAGGCCATTCTTCTCTTCTGCTCAACCCATTTGTTTCCCACAGGATCATTCCACAACCCTGTATGATGTAAGAGTCTTTACCAAATTGCCAAGGTAACACAGCCAAAGAACAGAGCCAAGAAAGGAATAATTTAGTTCAGTAGAAATAGTCCAGGGGCAAAACAGCCAGCAAATTTAAGCTCCTGTGGCAGTTCCTACCTAGGCCTTCCCCAAACCTCACCCCTTTGCCCTGTGTGTACCTTTCTTGTGTAATGTCCGCATTTCATGGGACCTCTGCCACCCAAATCTTGACCTTTGAGAAACCCCATTCTTAACAGCACTGGTTGCTCTTCCCTTGTTGTTTATCACCCCCGAGTGATTCCATCTAGAATAAATCCCTGAGGTGTTCCAGCTGGATCTGCTCAATAGTGGTTTGTGAAATTCTTTCCCAACAGTAAGCAATCCAGGGTGGCTATGGATGATCACGTCCAGGTCCCCTCGGAGAACTTCCTGTCAGTGTGAGCTGCAAATATTCCTTTCTTCACCTATCCAGGGTATAACTGTTGACTTGGATACACAGATCTCTACAGGACAAACATTTACTCTAAGAGATAGTATAGCCACAGTTTAACCAGGATCACAGAAGAGTAGCCACGGCATGTTTTCTTTGGGCCTTTACTGTAAAAGAAGAAATGAATCTATTTCTGAGATGGACAGAAAAATGCCTCCCTCCAAAGATGTCCATGTGCTAATCTCCAGGAGCTATCAATACGTTGCCATCCAGGTAAAAAGGGCTCTGCAGATGCGATTAAAGATCTGGATCTTGAGATGGAAAGGGCACCTTGGATTACTCGGGTGGGCCCAGCAGATTCACGACGGTCTTTACAAAAGAAAGAGCACACCCCGAGAGTCAGAGTCAGGACAGGAGATGTGATGAAGGAAGTAGAGGGTCAGATCAGAGAAATCAGGAGATGCCGTGAAGCTGGCTTGGAATATGGAGGAAGAGGCCACAAGTCAAGAAATGCAGGAAGCCTCTAGAAACTAGAAAAGGTAAGGGAACGGATTCTTCTCTAGAGCTTCTGGAGGGAGCAAAGCCTTGCTAACACCCTGATTTTGACCCAATGAAACCCATCTTAAACTTTGGACATTCAGAACTATAAGATCATAAATTCATACTGTTTAAGCCACTAAGTTCGTAGTAATTTGTTATAGCTGCAGTGGGAAGCTGGTACAGTTTCTAACATTTAAAAACCATAAGATTTGACATTAAAAAGAAAATATATCTTTTTGGCCTCTTTTGGAAAATCAGGAAATCTGTCCGCTTTTGGCCCACTTGCCATGGCAGAAATCAGCTGTGTAATGGCTGCCTCCTTCAGAGGAGAATGTAGGGTTTTTATCGTCTCTCCCTGCCCCGTGCTCCCAAATGCTGAGGCGAAGCGTGTGGATTACTGTTATCAGGTTGGCTATTATGATTTATGCTGGAGTCTTTGATCAATGCTCCCGCAGCGCAGTGGTCAGACCATTGTGCCCCTACCCTTTCACCGACTGGGGCATCGGCCTACTCAACAGCCATTCAGAGTTTTATTTTTTATTTAAAAAAAAAAATTTTTTTATATGATAGTCACAGAGAGAAGGAGAGAGAGAGGCAGAGACATAGGCAGAGGGAGAAGCAGGCTCCGTGCACTGGGAGCCCGATGTGGGACTCGATCCCGGGTCTCCAGGATCGCGCCCTGGGCCAAAGGCAGGCGCTAAACCACTGCGCCACCCAGGGATCCCCATTCAGAGTTTTAAAACTTCCAGTGGAAAGCTACTCCTCTTGGAAAAGCACTGGACAGAGAATTGGAGTGACCCAAGGAAAGGAGATAACGTGTCCACAGGCAAGCTGAACAGCAGGACTGGGTCACCGTGGTGTCACCAATGGTGCACCACATCCTCTTGCGGTCACATCCTCTTGTTTTGATCATTTTATTTCCTGGCAATTTGTAATAATTATGTACACACATAAATTCCTCAGATTATGATCACTTGGAAGCTCTGGCTTTCTTTGGGTTGAGAGATTATAGCAAATATTTGGCCAGTGATGGATTTATATCATATTTTATAAAATCATGTTTTAAGAGGACCCCTGGGGGTCTCAGCAGTGTAGCACCTGCCTTTGGCCCAGGGTGTGACCCCGGGGTCCTGGGATTGAGTCCCGAATCGGGCTCCCCGCATGGAGCCTGCTTCTCCCTCTGCCTGGGTCTCTGCCTCTCTCTCCGTGTGTCTCTCATGAATAAATAAAGTCTTTTTTAAAAAATCATGTTTTAAATCCAATAAGTGTTAGCCAGAATCTGGGTTGTTTTGTCTAGGAAGAAAACCTTTGGCCACAGAACAACTTCTGAAGTTCTTGTAAATAGAAATGGATAGCGCTCTGTGTTCCTAAAGGGGCCCACGTACAGCAGCGCCGCCGTGGAAGCCTCCCGCTCAGCAGCTGGACTGTCAAAAACTATTTCCACTGTATAGAGAGAACCTCGTGCCAAGCCAGGTGCAACCAAGACCAACTGTAAATGTCTAAAGTTATACAAAAGGTGACTTTATAAAATAGCGGTGGGTCTATTTTTCCAATAACACTGGATATCAAAAGGCAGCACCAACAGTACATTTCCAGAAATCATAATCACTTCCTCCATTAAAAACACCGATTCCGAGCCTTCACTGGTAATGGCAACTCCATCTGGCTTTATTTTTGTAGCACCTCTGATGGCTCAGCTGTGCCATGGCCATTGTCAACAGGCCAGTTCTATTATTAGACTGGTTTAGAAGAGCCTCGGCCTCAAAGAGTGGAAGAGATTTATTCTCCAAAACTGGCTGTTCCCTCCCAATGTAAACTCTAGTCAAAGAACCACTGTCTCCGGGAAATGAAGTGGATTTGGAAAGGAAGGCAGCTTCAAACTGCTTATGCGAATATGTTTTTTTCAGAGTGAAAACAACTCTCACAGGCGCTTGTTCTTTCCGTGGCACAAGAGGCTGCAGTGTGCGCCACATCGTGAGTCACGAGTGTACGGGCCTGCCGATTACTAGGCCTTGGGCAACAAAGTACCAAAAACTGGGTGGCTCAAGCAGCAGAAACGTATTGTCTCACAGATCTAGAAGCAAGAAGTTCCAGAGCAAGTTGTTGGCATGGTTGGTTCCATCTGGAGGCCATGAGAGAGGATCCATTCCATGCCTCTCTCTTAGCTTAGTTTGCTGGCAAGAGTTGTCGTTCAGTGGGTTTAGCTACATCACCCCGATCTCCGCCTTCAACTTCACATGGTTTCCTTCCCGTGTGTATCTGTGTCCCAACCTCCCCTTTTCACAAGAGATTAGGACCCCACTCTACTCCAATGAGGCCACATCTTAACTAATTACAACTGCAACCACCCTATTTCCAAATAAGTCCACATTTGCAGCTACTGGTGCTAAGACTTCAACATATGAATTTTGAGGGGACACAATTCAGTTCTTAACAGGACCAAATCCTGTTCCTTGCTTTTTTATTTTTTTCTTGCTTTTTTAAAAGAAGATTTATTTATTCATTTGAGAGAGAGAGAGAGAGAGATTGAGAACACAAACAGGAGGGGCAGAGGGAGAACGAATCCTCAAGCAGATTCCATGCTGAATGCCAAACCCAATGTAGGGCTCGAGGTCATGACCCCGAGGTCATGACCTGAGCCCAAACCAAAAGTCGGATGTTTAACCGACTGCACCACCCAGCCACCCCCGGAATCCATGTTCTGGATCAATTAGACCAAACTCTTAAAAAATTATGCTAAAACAAAAAGAGAGCAGTGGTAAGCTGGCCTTTCCTCTCACTCTTCCCTTGTGCACCATCCTCTCTGTTCTTGGCATTTGGAGGAAGAATGCGGATCTATGCATGCAAGGCCTTTGTCACAGTAAAGGGAAAGTTTTGATCAGCAAACTAAATTTTACCAGAGACTAACTTCCAAAACTGGAAATGGGTAATATTGTTAGGCTTTATTTTAAAGAAAAGAATGAGAGCATTTCAAGCATGACACCTAAATTTATTTCTTAAAATGGAGGTAACTTGGCTCAAGGCAAGGGTAGGTTTTTTTACGACAACCCGGGAGACCGTCCCCCCATCCCTGTGCAAGCGCTGCCATCGCCGGCCTCCGTCCTTAAGCCTCCTCGGCACCCAGGCCTAGCTCTCCATGCTTCATTCTTTTCCCACCTTATTCTTACTCTTTGCCATCTTCAGGGTATCACACTTCTCTCTCCCGCTGCGAAACGTAGAATTCCCCCCAGATCACACTCCAAGCCTGCCCTCTCTCCCTGCTCTCTGTGGCTGTACTTGCCCCTTGGATCCAGCGATCCCTTTCGGGCCCTGATTCCTAAGTTGTTATTTCTTGCCTTGGCTTCTCTGACTACAGACTCCCATTTCCAGTTGTTGCACCTACAACTTAATAAAACTAAAATGGAGAGCATTGTATCCTCCAATTCCCTGAGGTATTTTCTCCTCTCTATTGTACTGTTTCTGTTCATTTATTATTCTTCCGCCCAACCAGGCTCAGACCCTTGCAGTCATCACACATGTCGTTCTCCGTGTTCCCATTGACACAAGCATTCTAGAAATCCTGCTGGCTCTATCTCTGCAATGTGTTGATCTTTCCCTAAGTTGTCTTGGTCCAAAGCGCTTATTATTTCTCATCAGAGTTTAAATTGCTTCCTGTTACCTCAACCTCTCTCCACTCCATTCTAAACTAGATGCTGCTTCTTCCTCTTCCAAGAGTTAACCTGGAAACAATGACTGATTCCTCATTTTCTGCAAATTTTAAACTGAGACGTCAATTTTAAAGTGGCATTTGTGGGGCACCTGGGTGGCGCAGTTGGTTCAGCATCCGACTTGATTTCGGCTCAGGTCATGATCTCAGGGTCCTGGGGTTGAGCCCCATGCTGGGCTCTATGCTCAGAGTGGAGTCTGCTTATCCCTCTTCTTCTGCTCCCCCGCCCCCACTCACTCTCTCTCAAATAAATAAATACATCACCAAAAAATTAATTAAACCAGCATTTGTGACCTCTGCAATATAGAGGTAGTCTTTAGTTTCCCTATCTCCTGCCAGTTCCATACATGTAGACCATCTTTCAAACAGTGTATTCTTTAAGGCTGAAGACTTATTTACTCCATGTTCTCCATGAAGTCATTTCTGATAAGCAAACAGTATCCCTGATGCTTAGCATTGTTTGTGCATCATTCCACTTAACATAAGACCCAGGGATAGGCTCATGGTATGTGCTCATCAAACGTCTTAACTGATTGCCTTTCCCAGAATGGCCTGTTTTAGAGTTACTAGCAGGCGTGGCTTACCCTCTTAGAGCAAACTCCTCAAGAGTAAGGGTTCTATCTTATTCATCTCTTTATACCCCTATATGCTCTTCCAGTGATTTTCTTTGGAGGGCCTTCAGTAGATCACTAATTAAAGACTATTGATTTACTAAAAATGATACTGGAAAATCAACATGACACATCAAAAAATTGTTATGAACTTCAGAGCCAGTAGATGAGAAGGTCAAAATTATTATTTAATCTAAATATTTTGTTAAATATACCTCAATTACTAAATTATGTGCCTTTATTTTTGAAACACAATAGCAACCCTCTTATGAACCACGTGCTGCTAATGGTTGGATACTTGGAGAAAAGCGATAAAAAACAGCCAAAGGAAACTTCATGTACCCATGAGCCCTACTGAGAGTGAGGGGGAAGAAATGATCCCAAATCTCAATCTCAAGAATGTCCCCATGACAACATTTTCATATGTAGCTGTTCCTATTCTTTTATTTTAATCTTATTTATTTATTTGAGAGAGAAAAAGAGCAGAGCGAGAAAGCACAAGCAGGGAGAGCAGCAGGCAGAGGCAGAGGGAGAAGCAGGCTCCCCGCTGGGCAGAGAGCCTGACATGGGGCTCATTCCCAGGACCCCCGGATCATGACCTGAGCCCGAGGCAGACGCTTAACCAACTGAGCCATCCAAGTGCCCCGCCCCCATTCATCTTTACCACAAGATTTCCCGTAAAAGACAAAGGTTTGGTTTTGCCTCCTAATTACTTAAATTGAACATTCAATAATAATAAAAGTCACTCCTCCTTGTACTTTCTCACAAGCTCACAGTAAACCCTCCACATGTATTTTAGATTCATCTTAGATGCTGAGTTCTCCTACGTAGAATGGGAGACTCCCTTCTCTTCCGACAGGATAACCTTGGCTTCTCCTGAGCTAGTGGATACATACGGAGTGATAATGATGCTGGAATTTCTGAAAATGCAGAGAAATTTGACACCACAATGAAACAAATGCAGTCTAAAAATACGGGTTTACAGAGATGGAAAATATTTGCCATTTTTGTTTATTTATATAGGAGGAACACAGATCTCTCCACAGAAGGCTGCTCTAGCCCTGTGGTTTAAAACATAGTTTAAATTGCAAAATATAATAGTTTTTTTTTTTCAGAAATTGTCTACTAAATTAAAGATTACAGAGAATGTACTATATGTAAGTAACGGTTTTACAGTCTGTGGCATGACATCAAGTCACTGGGACCACTTAGAGGAAAGGGCTTGTCTAAGTCTTCTGGAGAGGACACTGCCAGTCAGGGTTCATGGCTGTTTGCAGTGAAAGCGAAACACAAGCCAATCCTGGGAGCTTGAGTTGGTTCAGTGTCTCAGAGCCTGAGCTCTGGGGACAGATGCCTCGTCCCCTCCTGCAGACTGCACCCCCCTGCCTGGCCGTAGCCCGTGGACGTGACCTCTGTAAGCAGCATGTTCTCCTTGTGGAATAGATGATAATCGTGTTTCCTTCATTACGTTGAATGAGAGTTCACACAAACTACCCACCGCAAAGAAGCCACTCCTGCTACTCTCACCACTGCCATTATCTGGAGCCTTCAGTTACTGTATCGAATTACACTGAGTACTACCCTTCCTTCCTTCCTTCCTTCCTTCCTTCCTTCCTTCCTCATTCCTTCCTTCTTCCTTCCTTCCTTCCTTCCTCCCTCCCTCCTTCCTTCCTCCCTTCCTTCCTCCCTCCCTCCTTCCTCCCTTCCTTCCTTCCTTCCTTCCTCCTTCCTTCCTTCTTTCTTTCTTTCTTTTCTTTCTTTTCTTTCTTTTCTTTCTTTCTTCTTTCTTTCTTTCTTTCTTTCTTTCTTTCTTTCTTTCTTTCTTTCTTTCCCTCCTTCCTTTCTTCCTTGGCTCTTTGAATATCAGTGGCTTTTTAAAAATGGTTTTTTTTGAGACATAATCCACATACCATACATTTCACCCATTTAAAGTGTATGATAGGGGACGCCTGGGGGGCTCCGTGACTGAGCGCCTGCCTTCAGCCCAGGGCGTGACCCCAGGTCCCGGGATCAAGTCCCGCATTGGGCTTCCTACATGGAGCCTGCTTCTCCCTCTGCCTGGGTCTCTGCCTCTCTCTGTGTGTCTCTCATGAATATATAAAATCTTTAAAAAAAATTTTTAAAAATAAAGTGTACGATAAAATGGTTTTTAGTGTAGTCACAAAACTGTGCAACCATCACCACAACCTAATTGTAGGCCCTTTTTGATCTATGGTTTTTGCATAATAAATTACCAACTCTTTTTTTTTTTCACTTATTGTATTCTAATTGCTTTTTTGGAATTCTTCCTACAGTTCCTGTAAAGGTTATGTTGACTAATAGAAGAAACTGCTTTACTAATGGAACAGCCAGTATTTTTTTAAGTCGGAGGTACACATGTTTTAATTAACGCGCAGACAGTACTGGATGAATTCTGTCTTCCTGGTTGACTCACAAAAGGTCTAAGATCCTAAGATTAGGGTAGAGCAGAGCAAAGCATTGGCCTAATTGTTCTCTTCAACACTTGGATTATAGGTTGGACTCCTGCCCTGAGGATGACACGAACTCCCTCACCCAAGTATACATGGTGTTTTTAAAGGACTTAGGGAAGGGAAATGCAACCCTATGTTTCTAAGTGGCATAAAGAATAGTAATAAGATGTCACATGGCGGGGGGGTACCATAAATCTCTTTAAAATTCTGAGATTTGAAGGACAAGTCAGGATCTGGTGCTACATTCTGAGGGGGAGCAGGGAGTGTTTACTTCACCCCTCGGCTAAGCCGACTGGGACTAGGACCAGCTATTCATGGCCAGACCTCTGAGGGACAGGGCTCTGTTTTGTGTTATCTGGACTAGGGCACAGAATGTGAGTACCTGGGCAGGAAATTAAACCCTAGCGATGGTGTTCCAAAGTCATGGTTCTGAAGTTGAGGCAGCATGAGCCAAAATGAGGTCAAATGGCAAATGAAAAAAAATTGGAACTGCCTCACAAACTTGCCTAGGTCCGGGTCAGCTCAGTTCAAAACACCCCACCACCACCACCAATCTGTATTCAAATCCCTTGGTTCATACACCCAGATCGAAAACATAATGGGCTTCTGATTTATTTTTTTAAACAAGTCAGTAGGCTCAGAAAAAGCTGAACATGTATATCGCTTCCAGTGCCCAGAAGCTTCCTGGATTAGGTCAGGCAACAGCTGCATAAATATTTCTTGCATTGGCTGCCTGCCTTACTCCACTTCTTTGTAGGAAAGACCTTTGCAGAAAGATTTTTTTTCTTGGCAGTTCAATTTACTACTTATATCTTAGGTAGATTGACTAAAGAATATTATTTCTAGAACTAGCTAAAGAGACACGCCTAATTTTTTTCTTTCTCTGTCTGGCGTACTCCTATTCATCCTTCAAGACTTAGCTCAGAATATTCAGTATCAAGAAATGAGAAGGACCTAAAGAATAAAACTATAAAGATTTATTAAATAACAGAAAGAAAACTCAAATAAATGGAAAGACATACTTATTTAACAGAAAGAAAAATTCAAAATTATTAAGAAATCACTTTTTCCTAATAATATATATTCTCTATTATGACTATCAAAATCTCAATGAGCTTGTTAGGAATTGACAAAATAACTCTAAAGCTTAAAAAAAATAACTCTAAAGCTTATCTAGAATAATAAAATTGCTAGAAGAATCAGGAAAATTCTGAAAAAGAATGAGAGAACTTGTCCACACATGTTATAGTTAGAATTGATACTGACCCATGAACTTCTAGACTTGAGCGTAGCAGAATAGGGTCTAGAAATAATCCCACATGAAATATGAATTGGGCACCCAATGATAGTTACTACTTTGTGGGCTCTGATAATGTGCCATGCGTTCCCCTAATCCTTCTCTATATATTAATGTATGTAGTCCTGACAACTCCAAGAGATAGATATTTGACCCCATTTTATATATGAGAAATCAGACCCAGTTTGTAAGCCCTGGGACCAGAAGTTGGACCCCAATAGCCTACCTCCAAGACCCATTCCCTTAATCACTACTCTACATAGTATTTTAAATCACACAGAAAAAATATCATTCAAGATAGGAAGCTAATTCAAACCCTACTTTATATCACAGCTCATTCTAGATGGCTTAAATATTTAAATATAAAAATAAAAGTAACTAAAGAAAATACGAGCTTTTAGAAATCTTGACCGCTGGGTGTTATATGCAACTGATAAATCATTACATGCTACATCTGAAACTAAGTATGAACTTTATGTTGGCTAAGGGAATTTAAATAAAAAAATAAAATAATTTTAAAAATTTAATGTGGAGAGGACTTTTTACAACCCACACAAAAGTCAAAATCAAAATAGAAAAGACTGCTAGACCTGACTCCAAGATCTTAAAAACATAAAGTCAAACAAAGAAGTGAAATAATAATTGACAAGCAAATATTCCTAGTATCAAAAGATCTTTTATAAATCAACCAGATGGTGATAAACATGGCAATGAAAATATAAATAATTCATAAAAGTCTTAAAAATAGACAAAAACATGTGAAAATATGTTTAAGGAACACACACTGGAATGAAAAAATTTTCATGTGTCAGACTGGCAAAGACATGACAGATAAAATTCAGTGTTGGCAGAGGCACAGGAAAATACGGGAGGATGAATGGGCGCGACTTTTCTGGAGAGCCGTCTGGCACTTGGGAATCAAAATTTCAGTTGTGTGTCACTTATGGTCTAGCAATTCTCGTAGAGACTTCTCTGTAGTAGTCATTGCCCGAGAATCCAAAGGTATATATACAATCATATTAAACACAGGATTATTTAAAACTGCAAGAAAATGGGAAACAACCTAACTGTACTTTGAAAAGAGACTTCTAGCTAAAGGTAGAAAATATAGGGGGAATACTCTATAACTGTGAAAAGTGATATAATTTCTAATTCATTGATAAGGAATAATCCAGGATATATTGTTGAGTGAAAAAAAAATCAAGAAATGGAATAACATGTGGAGTGTAGCCACATTTATATAAAATTATGTCTATATATGCACATACACACATTTGCCTGGAAGGGTGTTCACCAAAACATCAAACTGTGATCATCTCTGGGTGAATTTTACTCTCTTGTTTATATTTTAATGTATTATTTGGGATTTTTAAATAAGCAAATAAATACCACTAGACAAAGAAACAGAAGAGAGAGAACTGAAGCATTGCCTTCCCTCCACTCCAGCAGGCCTAACTCCAGCGCTGCTCTCTGATGTCGCACAGCGCCCTACGCACATCTCAACCATAGCAAAACCATATGACGATGTAAAGGTATCTCGTGAAATACCTTGAATATCCCTGATAGCCTATTTGTTTTGATCCTATTGTACAAAGATCAGAGACGGGCACACAGCAGGCACCGCATGACTCAAACTATCCAGAAACAAAAAAATCCTATAAAGTGATATGTCGTAAGAGATAGTAGTGTCAGTTTTATGAGATTAAGATGTATTTTTTTTTAAGATTTTTATTTATTCATGAGAGACAGTGATAGAGCGAGAGGCAGAGACACAGGTAGAGGGAGAAGCAGGCTCCATGCAGGGAGCCCGACGCCGGACTCCATTGCGGGTCTCCCTGGGCGGAAGGCGGCGCTAAACCACTGAGCCACCCGGGCTGCCTAAGATGTAATTTTTTTCAACAGTTTTAATGAGATAAATAAATTGTGGGGAAATGCCAAGTTCGTTCTTTCTTTCTTTCTTTCTTTCTTTCTTTCTTTCTTTCTTTCTTCTTTCTTTCTTTCTTTCTTCTTTCCTTTCTTCTTTTTATGGATCTGTGTCCCTTCAGGCAAGATATAGGATCTCAGTAGATCCATGTTCTTCAGGATCTTTTGGGTATCCTGGTCTGAGCCTCGGCAGTGGCTGGTGCTGATCAGTCACTGGGACCCGTCCACCTCCTGGGCTCTCCCTTTCCGCACCTGCCAAGTGGGGTGCGAGGCCTCCCAGGCCTGTGAGCGCCCAAGGAGCAGCCCCAGGGCCCAGGGCTCCGCTGTCAGCCCTGGAGGACCCTCCGAGGTATCCCACGGTGAAGTCCTCCTCCCTGTTTGTTGGTTCATCAGGTGAGGTTCCCGTTCACCGAGGCCGCATGTTGCCCAGGGTCGGGGCAGCTGCACGAGAACGGGGACCCAGAGCCCCGGCTCAGCGGGTGGGACCCCAGGGCCTGCCTCCCACCCCAACTGTCCCCGTGCTTCCCGAGAGGACCGTCAGCTCCCTGGTGCCGCTACTGCTGGATGCACGCAGGGCGATGGGCAGTGAATGCAAAGTCCCAGCTCTACCCACCGTCCCCCGACCAGAGGGGATGCCCTCTGCTCCTGCAGCCCTGAGGCTCAGCTGCTGGCCTCCTCTCCTAACCCCTGGTTCAGGTGCTGGCCTCCTCTCCTTATCCCTGAGGCACTGGTGGCTTCATCTCCTTGTCCCTGAGGCTCAGCTGGTGGCCTCCTCTCCTTACCCCTGAGGCTCAGCTGGTGGCCTCCTCTCCTTACCCCTGAGGCTCAGCTGATGGCCTCCAGGTTGGGCGGGTGTGATCCTCACAGGCCCCTCCAGCCAATGACAGCACCAGCTGCTAATGATCACGTGAAATCTGTAACTCTTATTCTATAAATATTGACACTGCCAGGTCAGTCGGTGTCTTCCTGAGTGTTTATTTACTTTAGCTCTTGTCAATTAAGCTTAGAATTTCTACAACGTGTTATTTTAGGCACATGTCATCATTCTGAACATATTACATGAGGCTGTTTCTTTTTTTTTTTTAATTTTTATTTATTTATGATAGTCAGAGAGAGAGAGAGAGAGAGAGGGAGGCAGAGGGAGAAGCAGGCTCCATGCACCGGGAGCCCGACGTGGGATTCGATCCTGGGTCTCCAGGATCGCGCCCTGGGCCAAAGGCAAGCGCTAAACCGCTGCGCCACCCAGGGATCCCATGAGGCTGTTTCTAAGGCACGTATGCACGGCTAAGCATTTATTTACCTAAAGATCAATGGGCCAAAAGTATTAAAAATGTAAAACATTGGAGAATATGAATGAAATGCTGCTAGGAAAAAGAAGGGTGACAGAGAATTAAAGGATGATTAGAAATTAGAGGAGTGAAAAAAAGAAGTACCAGACGCAAATGACCATAGTTTTAAACCGTAGTCAATTGCATGTGATGTAAATAGTAAAACATAAAACATTATGACATTTGATAATTATTTGATAAATACTGTAATTAACTTGGATATAGTTCTAAGAGCACATAGCATTTCCTCCCCACTTTACACAAATGTAGTTTTCACTTTCAAAGTAAGGCGATCTGGTGTATGTTTAATGAAATCAATGGCCATTGAGATTCCTTTTTTGAAAAAGTCTGCCCAGGCCTTCCTAAACGTGAATTTCCAAATGAGCAGGATAAGTTTTTCTTTGATAATTAAATTAAATGATTGGGCTCCTTAAAAATTGTATTCGAGAAGAATGAGCGGTCACTAAATAGATAAAAGCCTTCAGTAACTGTTGGTCACCTAACTATTAGGATCTACCAGAATGACTCATGTAAGCCGGCTCCACCAAATTCTCACTACTACTGATGCTTATTTCTTGATTTAGCAATCTGAGACAATTTCTCTCAATGATGCATTATAACAGATAAGGAATTCCGTGACATTATGGCTTGTTTTCAAATTATGCAATTTATATACTTTCATATAATATGATTAAATTCCCTTTATTGTCATAATTTTTAGACTGTTTTTATCTCCTTCTCTATAAGTGAGGACATAAGAACCCTCCACTTTCACCTCTTTTGTACCAACTCCCGGCTTTTGTCAACCACACCAAGACTTTTAATTTATAAATATTTCTAACATTTACATTTACAGCTGCACTGTCCTTGTTGTATGGCTTTATTAAAAAGTTTCTGAACTTTGCTTAGTAGTTAATTTTTAAAACTAAAAACAAATGATGTATCATTATGCCACCACTCAAAGAAAATGACCTAAGAAAGTAAAATTGTCTTTTTTTTTTTTAAAAAAAAAGATTTTACTCATCTATTTGAAAGAGAGCATAGGAGGCAGGGAGGGGAGAGGCAGAGGGAGAGGCAGGCTCCCCACTGGTCAGGGAGCCCAATGCAGGGCTCAATCCCAGGACCCCAATATCATGGCCTGATCCCAAGGCAGATGCTTACTTAACTGACTAAGCCACCCAGGTAACCCTAAAATTAATTTTCTTTTACTCCAACAATTCCTCAGAATCATGCCACAGTTGACTGTGTCATATATGGAAATTATTTTCTTATGCAAGTTTTTGGTTTTTTTTGTTTCTCGTAACCTTTCTTTTTCTTTTTTTTTTTAAGATTTTATTTATTTATTCATGAGAGACACAGAGAGAGAAAGAGAAAGCAGGAGAAACACAGGCAGAGGGAGAAGCAGGCTCCATGCGAGGAGCTCGACGTGGGACTCGATCCCGAGACCCCAGGATCATGCCCTGGGCTGAAGGCGGCGCTAAACCGCTGAGCCTCCCGGGCTGCCCTACCTTTCTTTTTCTATTGGACAAAAAATACAGTAATCTTTCATTGTATCATTAAGTAATCCATATCCTTCTCCCTCCTCCCCCTCTATTCATCTTCTTCATTTTTTTTTTTTTGCCTGATTTGTCAATCACAGAAAAAGATATTTGACATCCTTGACATCCATCTTTAAGGTCACTTATTTTTCTCTTATACTTTATTTTTGTCTCTTTGCTCTTTTTTTTTTTTTTTAGATTTTACTTATTTATTCATGAGACAGAGAGAGGCAGAGACCCACCCAGGCAGAGGGAGAAGCAGGCTCTCTGCAGGGAGCCCCATGGGGGACTTGATCCCAGGACCCGGTGATCCTGACCTGGGCTGAGGGAGGTGCTAAACCACTGAGCCCACCTCCCCCAGGCATCCCTCTTTGCTCTACTTTTAAATAAATCTTTTATTTAATTTTGAGGAGAGTCCTATTTTTAATTTCTAGTGATTTCCTCCTTTTCTATTTTTGCATAAAACTTTGTACTTATTCTATAAATATCATTCCTTTTTGAATCTGAGGCTATCAACTAGAATTTTAAAAAAATCTGTTTTCTTTCCTAAATTATCTCTGAGTTTTCTTGGTTCATCACATTGTTTTGTTTTACATTATTTAATTTAGATTCCATTTGCCAACACATAACGCCCAGTGCTCACCCGCACATCACATTGCTTATTCATCTTGGTCCCATTGTTTGGAGCAGTTGGTTCCTCCGAGGTGTCCGGCGGTCACTCTGGGCCATCTGTGCATACACGTGGAAGGCAGGCGAGCTTGATGCACCACAGTAGCTCCTGTGGATTTCCTCCACCGCGAGGAGTTGTCTTTTCTCCACACATAGCACCCTAAGAAGGTCTGTGAGTAGGTGGGCAGCTCACGGCGAGGGCAGGCTTCTGTAAGATGCAGCAGGGGCATAAGGATGCAGGGGTCACTTGCAGGGTCGGGCCAGAGGGCCTCTCCCTGGGGTCCGCACCCCATAGAAGCACCACCCCAGGCTGGTGTCCACTCTGCACGTGACCCCGTGTCGTTGGGCTGCCACACGCCCTCCGCAAGTGGAAGGACCTGCCAGGTCCTGCTGCCCACCTCCCTGGCCAGCTGTCCACACCTGTCGGGCCAGGCCCCCCGGAAAGGCGGCTCAGCCTGTGCTGCGGCTCCTGCACCGGGGCGACGTGGCGGTACTTTCTCAGCTGCTTGGTTCTATACCAGGGACGTACCCTTAATCTGCTGAGGAGTCTATCCCCGCTTGAGAACAAGCCAGAAAAAGCAGCTGAGGGTTATGGGTATTCATCTGTCATCCCAGGGACACCTGTGGAGGGGACTGGATGAACACAGGTGCTCCGTGGGATCCTTGCCCAAACACGTGTGCTGTGAACTTCCCTCCCACACCCCAATGTCTTACCTGCCTTCTTTCACCCGTCTTCTCTTCATCCTTCTATCCTTCTGCCGCTCTCTCCTTGTCGTTTACAGAGGAGTGCCTAGAAGCCTAGGAAATATTAGAATTAAAATCAGTGATGAGGATTTTCCTGTTTCTAAAAATAGAGGTTCTTTACAATGTCCACAAAAGAAATCTCAGCCATTTGCTTTCCAAAGACCTAAAACTAAATGTATATTCGGGGTACTTTTCTTCTAGACAGATCCGTCTATAGGTCTTCACTGTCAAAGGGAATATGTTACATTTGAAGAAAAAAAATGAACAGGTAAAGTTAATTGCTGTATTTGACTGAATAGTTCATGCAACAGGACACACTTACATAAGAATAATTCAGGTAAAAATGAATTATATTGGAACAGAGAAGAGCCTTAACTCTTTCTCATGTGGATTTGAGAAACACTTTCCTGGTGGCTCCACGTCACGTATTGGGCTAAAAATGTTAATGCCCTATGAGATGGTGATTAATACTCCCACTGTGCAAGCAAAGGTTCAGGGAAGCTACACAACTGGCCCAGGAGCACAGAAGCTGGGTGACAAGGCCAGAACTTGAACCTAGGGCTCTGAGCTGCTGCTGGGCATCTCCCGTCCACCTCGCAGGGGTGCGGGAAGCCCACCCCCATACACCTTCCTCATGCACCCCCAGCGTCATGAATGCTGCAAAGGACCAACTAAGACATTTTGAGTGGGTGTGGTGGCTGTGCATGGAAAGGCCTCAGCGCCTGGAAATGCAGAAACCCTCTGGCTCAGTGAGTCGGTCAGTAAACACACGGTCCCCTTAGGGACCTTCCGGATTTTAGGACACGTCCCATGACACAAAGCCTGTGGTGGGGGTGTGAAAAGAGGAGAGCCTTTGGGGACAGAAGTGGCTTTAGATTCTTCGCCACCCGCAGCTGTGCAAGCCCGTGACCCTCACCCCCAGACTCCGCTTCCTCGTCTATAAAGCACAGGTGATAATACCTTCTTCACTGAGTTGCGGTGAGGATTACATAAAGTGCTGACAAATCACATGTTTAAATAGAAGTTCCTTTATTTAGGCACCTTATAATTAGCAGATAAGAAGATACGCATCTCTACTTGGTCAAATACACAGGAGCGAACAGGAGCCCAGCAGCGGATGGCGGTGTTTCAGGAATAGGCCAGGTCGCAGGGCAGGTCCCAGTATTCCTTGAGGTATGAGTCACTGTGCGACCATGTCCTGCCTATCATGGATCATCTATCGCAAAGCCTTTGAAAATCAGCTCTTCAAACGTATTTTTCTCCTGAAGTGTTTTAATTGCCATAAAACAGATTTATCCCCTTACATCTTCAATCAATTTAATTAGATTAACATTTGTATTAGCGTCACAACAACTGCCTACATTAGTTAAGGACAACCGCTTTCTTTCTTTCTTTTTTTTTTTTTTTAAGATTTATTTATTTATTCATGAGAGACACGGAGAGAGAGACAGAGAGAAAGAGACAGAGAGAGAGACAGAGAGAGGAGCAGGCGCCATGCAGGGAGCCCAACGTGGGACCCGATCCCGGGACTCCAGGATCACGCCCTGGGCCAAAGGCAGGCGCCAAACCCCTGAGTCCCCCAGGGATCCCCAGACAACCGCTTTCTAAGACAGTTGAGAATATAACCATTTCAGGGACTTTGTGGCGAACCTTTCTCCCAGTTAAATACAATAAGGGAAATGTGAAAATAGAAAAATATATACTAATTTGCACAAAGGCCAGGGTGAAGAACGTGGAAAAAAAACCACTTACTTGTACTTTGATCTCTCATTTGTCCATCCTTTAGATAAAATATTTGCTCCCTTTTGGACTTGGAAAATGTAAACAAGTATCCATATAAGGAAAAAAGTCATTTAACCTTTAACGTGTGACTTAAACGTAGCCAGCTCAGACTTGTTTGTGATACATGTGTATGTGTTGTCACAAGGTTCTCCCAACATTTCAACTCTACTCTTGAATTACTATGTTGTAAAACAAAAATGTCCTGATAGCAAAGATTATTCTGAAAGGTGGACCCAGGGGAAAAAGGGAGTCGTTACAGCAGTGGTAATGTTTAACTGAGGGAATAAAGAGTTTCGAGTAAGTGTCATTTGGGGGGAAAAGGTAAAAACTCAGTGGCCTTTTGTCTTGGCTGAATGGAATCTCAGACTAAATTTATTTCTCAATCATAATAAATGTGTTAGACTAGAGATTTGTATACTGCTTCTTTGTTTTGAAAGTTTTTACTCTGTTTTAAAATTTTTTGATTGCTCTATAAATAGCCTTTTTTTTGTTTTAATTGAAGTTCAATTTGCCGACATATAACACCCAGCACTCATCCCATCAAGTGGCTCTATCAACAGTCTTAATGCAAACATGACTTGAACTCAGAATTTGGGGGAAAATACACACTTATAAATCAATGAGCAGGTATAAAGACAGAGATCAATATAATCTTGGTGAAGCAACCAAATAATGGCATAAAGAGTTATTTTTAAAACTTATTACAAAGAAATTATCTGTAAGGATACACCTCAAAGTGTTCACAGTGGCTCTCCTGCGGATTCTGGGAGTGGGATGGGAAGGGAGACTTTGTCAATATAAAATTCTGTTCTCACTTTTTCTTTTTCAAAACAGGAGCATACTACCTAATTCAGTAAAACTTTAAAAGTTTTTTTAGAGACACCCGGGTGGCTCAGTGTTTGAGCATCTGCCCTCAGCTCAGGGCGTGACCCCGGGGTCCCGGGATCAAGTCCCGCATCGGGCTCCCTGCATGGAGCCTGCTTCTCCCTCTTGTCTCTGCCTCTCTCTCTCTCTCTCTTTCTCTCTCTCTCATGAATAAATAAATAAAATTTTAAAAAGAGAAAGGTTTTTAAAATCATCATTATCCTTTAACCCAACAGTGTAAACTTACCACATGGAATAAAGAATGCTCGCTGACGTCAATATGGCAGGTAATAAATGAATAGATCATTTGACCTTAAATGATCTCTATTAAAGGAAGCCTAAAAGCTTAACATTTTTCACCATGAATATGTTTGCCCTGTTCTTTCTTGTTCTCCGTACTCCACAATTTTGGTGTCTATACCTCCTCTCTTTCGCTTTACTAGAATATCATCCTCTCGTTCACAGGCTATCCTCGTAGAGAAAAACTCAAAAATGGCTCAGAGGTAGCCCATAGATAGTTTGGCTGGGAAGATGTTTTAGCATTTTCAAATTACTTGCCAGTACTTTAATAATTTGGAGATTTTGCACAAAATTCCAGATTCCCAGCCTCTCTTGAAAGATCGAAAGATGCAACACAGGGCCCACACACCTGCCCCTGGAGCTTGCCAGAGCCCGACCACACCATTGCCCCCCACTTCCCGGGCTGGGTCCCATTCAGTGCACCTCTTGCATTGTTATTTTTTTGTCCTATGGGGAATAGGAAAGAAACTTCTCCTACCTTTTCTTTCTTTTTGGTGAGGGACGAGGCAGGGAGCAATGGAAGGAATATCAAGCAAACCAGATGATTCAAGAAAAAATGGAAGAAGGCCTATTTCCTTATGGGAAGGAAGATGGCTTTCTGCGTTCAGTAGGCAGAGAATGCCTATGTTGAGAGAACGGACTTTGGGACAAACAGCACAAGAAGCCCCCATGGAATGAAGCATGACAAGCACGTAATAATTTGCGTTTGACTGGGAACAAAATAAGTGATTCTTCTGTGAAATGTAATTACAAGTTAAATGAAAGGCCACTTTCCTGTATCTGATCCACTTGGTTCATCGTTACCTACGTGACCCTGCAGGTGTTTGAGGTTGTACCCTGGTTTAGAAACAGGCCCGGACACAGGTCCAGGTCACCTCCCCACCCCACCGCCTACTCCGGTGCCTGACGGGGTAAACAGCAGGGCCCCAGGCCAGCAGCGATACTCCTCCCCCCGCCCACCCCTCCTGCTCTGAATACTCTGCAAAGATAAGAGAGGCAGCTGTAAAAATTCCTCTCAGGTCTCCAACTCCAAGCTCCTTCCTCCTACACAGCCTCTCTCTCCCTCCCCAGACCCATAATTTGGCAAAATTTCCACATTAAGAACTTCAACCTTCCTTTGCTAACAGGATTCTATCCATTTTACAAGGTCACAGTCCTTGAGTTACAGCTGCAAACACTCAGGCCAGAAAGCCCAACCCCAGCTCGACTCCCAGGGGAGGGAACAGAGGCCCTCTTCCAGAAGAGCAGCCAAAGCTCAGACCCCTCAACTGTCTGTGCAAAGGCCTCGAGCAGATCCAGAGCCTCAGGGTGATGACCCAAGTGTCCAACTTCTTAATTGGAGGGGGAAGAAAAGGGGCCTCTGATCAACGCTGCGTGAGTCAAAGCTGCATCCCGGACGCCTCAGCCAGATCAAGTGTTCAGTAAACATCCACTGAATTCAGGATGTGGCCCCGGGAGGCAGGGAGGCAGGGAGGCCGGGCAGCCTCTGCAAGCGGCTCTGCTGGGTCCGGCCCCTAGTGCCAGCGCCGCCCCATCGGGGGTCCGCAGGGCCTCGAGGGACCGCGCTTGGTTGACCGGAGCAGGGGAGCTGGGGTGTGGGCAGGGCCGGCGTCAGGGCGGCCTCCCCACTTTGCAGAAGGAAAACCTGAACTCCGAGGGCTCATGACTTCCGCCAGGTCAGGGGAGAACGCTTGGGCCTCATCGTGACCGTGCTTATGGGGGCCGCCGTAACCCCCCACACGCAGAGTAGAGCGACCCTAAATATTAGGGTGTGAAGCCACGGACCCAGGAGGGGGACAATGCTCTGTGTCCCAGGCAGATGTGCTGTAGTGAAAACAATGTCAAATAATTGAGGAACGCAACTCAGGAAAGAAGAATCAAGATTTTAAAAATGTTTTTATATAGAAATAGTTTACAAAGATTTTACAACAGGAATCAGTACATCATCCGACAGGGAAAAGGTTAGCCCTGGCGGCCGGAGGGGGCCTCCTGGAAAGTGCACGCGGGCGGCCCAGGGCCCGCAGGTCACGAGGGCTCGAGGACCCAAAGCAGTTCTGTAAGCAGTCTTCTAGAACTCCATGAAACGTGTTTCTCTCCCTCCATTCTCCTCACAGGCATTTGAAAGGGACACATTTATGAACAGTCTCAGCTACAACTGGGTAAAAATGACTCCTTGGTACAAAACAGTGAAAGTAAAGATGCTCTGCCCAAGCATGTGTTAAAGTAAATCAAATGATTTTAAAACAAAAGCTTCCCAAGCGTGAGCCTGCTTTCTACATTTCATCTGCTGTTGGAAAGCTCCATCCGTCAGGTGGCGGGACGGCTGTCCTGAGCGACATGGTGCCAGCCCCGGGAGCGTGCCCTTGCGTGTGACCTGGCCAGGCCCTGAGCCCGGGTTAGGGCCCCACGGGCTGGGGCGCACGGCACAGAGGCCCCGCAGGGTAACAAGGGCCCAGGGGCGCAGCGAGGCGGGGGGGGGGGGGGGCCGCATTCCCACATGCATGCGAACCGCCACAATCAGCAGGATCACGGAGAACAATACTGCTCATCAAACTCCCATCTTCACACCTGAAGCAGAACATGTTTTCTATAACGTGACTAAGATGCTAAAAGAAAGTGCATTAGCTAGACGTGGATACGAATGAGTCGGGGGGGGGGACCTCTGAACTCTTGCACAGATAACAAATATCTGCCAAAGAACGACTTTAATCACATGACTAACCGCTCTTCCTGTAAAGTTTGGTCTGCTCACGAGAAATAGGAAAAATCAGTGTTACCATTTTATTCTCTACGCTTAAACTGAGTTTTTCTTTTCCTATTTTTTCCCCATCCTTAAATGTAAGGAAAATTAACCAGCTCATTGCCTTTGACCTAAGCCTCTGAACTAGCTTTTAGCCCTCACAGTACGACCGGGGTCAAACCAGAGAGAAACACCTAGCCATTGGGGGGGATGCTGAAGTCCAAGCTAAGCACGTGTGCTCTACAGAACCTAGTAGCAAGGGCAGCAGCAGTTAACTCGTCTCACACAACAGACGTATTCGCTTGATTTTCGTTCGTGACTTCCTCATTGTCGGCACCACAGGCAAAAAGCTTGCTGCCCAGAGTTTTCTGGGCAAATCGAAAATACATGATGTGGCCCATTGCCACAAAGGAGACTGAAATCAACACAAGCAAGCCAAAAGCTTCGGGATTCGGAGCCAGGATGACCATGATGAAATGCAGAAGATCAAGGAGATAGTTCATGGAGTTCTGAACACCATTAATAATGCCTCGTTCAGATTCAATTACATTTTCCTGCAGCAACTGTGTCACAGTTAAATCAAAGGACCAAAGACCTATAATAAAAGGTATTTGTTACAAAGACTGAATTTTAATTTATATCTTTTACATTTCAAATGATTTACAGTTTAAAAATGGTGACACGTGCAAAATACACATTGGCCCCTTTACCTTAAAGTCACCAAGTATATATATTCATCATACCCTTGCCTTTGAGAATTCTTTTTCATTAAAAAATACTGGTGTTTTAAGGAAGTGTTGAATCACTAAATTCTATACCTGGAAGGAATATTACACTGTATGTTAACTGGAATTTAAATAAAAACTTGAAAAATAAAATAGAAAATACTAGGTTACTAGTGGCTTCAAGAAATGATTTTTATAGCCACTGTACAGTAATAAGTCCAACCTACAAACTTTAAAAAAAAATTCTATTTATTTATGAGAGACACAGAGAGAGGCAGAGACACAGGCAGAGGGAGAAGCAGGCCCCATGCAGGGAGCCCGACGTGGGACTCAATCCCGGGACCCCAGGATCACCCCTGGGCTGAAGGCGGCACTAAACCACTGAGCCCCCCAGGGATCCCCTACAAACTTCTTAATTCAATTTTTCTGTGACTATTTATACTACAAAAGCAAAACTCTGAAATCAGAGACAATAAATCTTACTATAAGTAAGAGTGTTTTAAAGGTTCAAAGTGAATGTACTAACATATCCTTATGGTTAAAGTTTATTACATTTACTGCCTGGGTTCTAAAGCCCCTACAATAAAGCTGTCTTCCTTGAATATTAATTGTCTTTGATAAATTAATGAATTGCATTCTATCACAAGATAAATACGGTTTCATTTCAAGAACGAATTCAGGCAGAGATAATTCACCAGTACTCTATTAATAATTACTTAAATTTTGCCTTGTAAGAAGTCTTTACACAGTGTTTCCTTCCAGAGTTATGAAATCCATTTGTTTGGCAAAGTATACTATAAATACACAAAAGCTAGACAAACTTTTGAAGGATTTTTTTTCCAGCTACCACGTCTTTTTTTTTTTTATTTTTTGAGACCAAAAACATTATCTTTTTTACTTTGTCCTATACAAATATCCTTTAAATTATAGTCCTTTTGGTAGAGTTATACCAATATAAAGATTCTAAATTACTAAATGGCATTATGATTATTAAAGCTCGTATCTTTTTGAAAATTAAGCTACATCGGGAGTAATACTTAAAATGTTCATCTATAAAAAAATTTCAAGCCCTAATCATGTTTTAAGACAGTATATGTACATATATACACACTGCATTTTAAACTATAAAATAAAAATTTCATAATTAAAGACGGGAACGTACATAAAAATAAATAATGGATTTTGCTTAAATTCACACTCAGAGAATATTTCAAGTCATTTATTTATCATTGAGTTTTCTGAACCTACATTGCAAAGAGACACTCTAGTTCATCAACACAGAGAAAAAAGACTTACCGATTCTAGCAGCAATGACGCCTGCGAACAGCAGACTGACAGAGATTATGGGCACAGATTTGGGAGTCATCTCTGGGAAAATACCAGCAGGGTCAGACCCGTTGGACACGTGCATTTCAGTTGTAAAGATGATTTCAGGTACTTTTGTAGGTGTCATTGTGGACAGTGGCTCTGCTTGAATGAACCTAGAACGGATATCTTCAAAAGGAGAAACAGACAAGTCCAAGGGGCTTCCAGGCATGAACACGGAGATCACGCACAAGATCAAACAGGAAAGCTGTGCAAATCCTGAGATCATACCAGTCCGAACCAGGCCGCATTTTCTCCGGAGCCAAGTAAAAGCCACGGTTCCCATTATTCCAGTTATGGCTGATGCTCCCATCAAAATACTGAGGATGGACCCGCTCAGCCCCTGAGTGTAGGCGTACCCTGTGGTGATACAGTCAAAGCCTAGGACAGTCATATAGAGGAAAGCAAGACCCATGCCGGCCAGAAACACTGACTGGTTGTAATAGGAGACCCAGCCATCTCGGAAGGTGCGGAAGGGCTCGGCCATCTGGGAGGTGCAGCTTGGCTCTTGCTCATGTTCAAGCTCATGGATATTAGGGTCTTTCTCACCCATTAGATGAGTTCCCTCCAAGGGTTTTGGCTCAGTTTCTGTTAATAAAAGACATCATTATATGTGTCAATATAGTATGTATTTGCTTTGACTAATCTAAGAATTTCAGCCATGGAACAATCTCCGAGTAGCATTTATATTAAATAAACAACATACTACCGATACCCGTCTCTCTCATGTGGTCTGTCTCCCTTTCCCCACCGCCCCCGTCAGAAATTATACTCCCGCCTTAAAAAAAAAAAGAAAAAAAAAAAGGAATTATACACCCACCAAAGTCAGTAACAGGAAAACCCGTCAAATAAAAATATAATAATTGGAAAAACACAGCATCTTCTTTTCTGGGGCCCTGTTAAGATTACATTTACCCAGAAGCCCAACTTCCTCTCTTCTTGGGAAATGCCCACCTGCATGCCCGCACTCCCTTCTACTGTTCTACAAATAGCCATGTAACTCCTCTCTTCACAGACTCTTACGAATTCTCTTATTCTCTCTTTTTCCCCATTGTTCTTTCCATTCCTATGGCTCAATTTTTCCCAGCCATCCCTCAATTAACTTCCCCTCCATGTCTACTACTCACATTAAGGAAAAGGACCAGCGGTTCCACTTCAACCCCCTGAGATTCAAACCAGAATTGTCCTCAGGCCATCCAACCCCAGCGTTGTGACTCATCTACCAAAGCGATATATCTAACCTCATGCAGGCCTTCAGCAGTAATAAACCTGACATAAATTCGACATAGTTTTGGTCTTCACCAACGCCTAAGGTCTAAACATCAGAATAAAAGGAATTGATCATTGTGTTGAGATTACCTTTATGTAAATTCAGCTGTTTCAATTCAGCTTCCTCTACTTTAAGAGCAGCTTTAACAGCTAGAGCAGGTGTTTTCTGGTAAACCTTCCAGAGCAGAAAGTACTCCACACACATGGACACCAAATTCCACCCCGAAATGAAACCACAGCCAATGACTGCAGAGCCAAATGTCATAATCTGGCCAACAGCCATGGGGGCCAAGATGTTGGTTAACTGGTCAATTCTTCGTATTGTAGCATTCATATCTACAGAGGGAGGTAAAAGAGGTAGAAAAGTGTGCAAAACTATCAAAGAGAGACTGCCAACTTACATAATACAAACTCATAATCTAAGAGCTTAGATTCCTAAAATGCAAATTTCCATAAACATTCCATACCATTTTATTTGGAAATAATTTATTGTTTGGAACAAGTCACATTAAATTTGCCTCAAAAATCATGATTCCCTTGAGGTTGCATAAATCACTCAAACATCAGCTTTTTTTTTTTTTTTTTTTTAGAAAACATCAGCTTTTTAAATGAAGTGACTCTACATTCATTTTTCAACATTTATTAAATGCCTATTATGAGTTAGGCACCAAATCTGTCACTATAAAGAAAATGAATATCCTGCCCTGTCCTCATGGAATTTACCTTTGCATGGGAAAAAAAGAGTTAATCAACAAACATATATACAGATATATACACACACAGCATGTCGGATGTTAATTCAACATTAGGGCGAACAATAAAGTACAAAAGGGCATAGACAGTGCTCAAGGGAAAAGAGAAATTTCAGTTTTAAATATGGCAGGGTCAGGAAAGGGCTCACTGAAGAAAAGAGCATCACAGCAGAGACATGAAGCAGTAGGAGGAAAAAGAACCTGTCATGTGGATATTGGTGAAATGAGGATTCCAGACCAAGGGGGGTGCAAAAGTCCTGGGGCAGGAGGAGCTGCCTAGAGTGTAAGAGAACAACACGGAGGCTGGCAGGGCTGAAGCAGAGTGAGGAAGAGATGAGATTAGAGAGGGAGGGCGGACTGGCCCAGTCATGCAGGGTCTCGTGAACATTGTATGGATGTCGACTTGGACAATGATGAGTCAGCAGCGAGCCTTTGGAAGCTAATGAACAGCGAGGTGGTGTGGTCTGACACACTGTTAATGGTTCATTTTGGCTTCTGAGGTGTAGCATGAGGGTGAGGGATGTGCAGACGAGCAGAGGCAAGACGACAGGTAGAAAACGATGTGGCATAAACCAGGACAGTAATAATGGAGATGGAGAAATACATGCTGGATACACTTCAAAGGTAAAATCAGGAAGTCGTGCAAAGTGATTAGATATTGGGTGTGAGAGAAAGGGAAAAATTAGGGAGGACTGTGAAGTTTGTTGCTTTTTTCCTGAGCAACAGTTAGAAGAATAGAGTCGCCACTTCCTGGGAAAGGAAAGACTTCAAAGGATCTGGTCTGGGGCAAAAGAGTGAGTACTTAGTTTAGAGATGCTGATTTTCATAGGCCTACTGACCATCAAGAGGCCACATCAACTGGGCAGTTAAATATGTCTGGACTTGAGGAAAAGAAGTAGGTGCCAGGTTTGGTAGTCATCAGCTGGTCGAGTTTAGTTTTTGGGTGGTTTTTTTTTTTTTTAAGATTTTATGTGTTTATTTATTTGAGAGAGAGAGAGAGCATGTGTGAGTGAGGGGAGGAGCAGAGGGAGAGGGACAAGCAGACTCCACTCTGAACACGGAGCCGGACTCAGGGCTTGATCTCATGACCCTGAGATCATGACCTGAACACAAACCAGGAGTCAGATGCTTCACTGACTGAGCCACCCAGGCACCCCAGCTGGTTGAATTTTAAAGCAGTGAAACTGGATGAGGTCAACCAAGGGACTGACTGTAGAGCCAGAAGGGACAAGATCTGAGGATCCAGTTTTAGGCATGTCAATGCCTAGAGGTCAGGGAAAATGAGGAGGAGCTAGTAAAAGAGGAGAAAAACCAGGAGACTGTGGTATTCTAGAAGCCCTGGGGCAACTGATTCCAAGAGGAGGGGGTAATCAACTGGCAAGTGCCACTTGGTCAAGTTGATAGGTCAAGGAAGATGAGCCCTGACAAGAAGCTCTAGATTGGTCACGTGGAAGGTTGGGGAACTTCAAAAAAGAGTAGTTCTGCTAGGGCAGTAGGGCAAATGCCTGACTGAGGTTGGTTTAAGAGGCTGTTGCCAGCTCCAGGAGATAGAGATGCCACTTATATGCTATTTTACGTGAGTAGCATGCCCTGGATTCACAACGTGCACGTTGCCTCCTGGCGTCATAGAAAGTAAAGCCCTGACCACGGAGAGGAGTTGAGAAGAGTGAGCCTAGACATTTTTTTTCTTAAGTTTTGCTGAAAAGGAGAACAGAGAAGCGGGGGGCAGAGGTGTAGAGAGAGGTGAAAATGTTGAAAAGCAAAACTACTGCACGTCTACATGCAGCAGAGAATGACAAGAAGGGATGGAGCCTGAGCCTGGCGCACAAGCAGACGAGTTCCTGGAGAGGAGCGGAGCAGGGATGCGAGCAGACCACCCACGGGACTCCTCATTCCTCCTATTTTCTCAGTAAAACACAAAGCAAGGTCATCACTGGAAGCGAGGCTGGGAAAGGAGGTGTGGATGAGCTGTGCAAGGAGAAAGGAGGTGAGACCTCGTCCTCCCGCAGACGGTAGGACGATCACCTGGCAGTATGAAGGGCCAACCTGAGCCCCATGTCACCAACGCTAAGTGAGGAGAGTGAGCAAAAATGGTTTCAGCGGGCTCTCACGAAAGAAAAGTGGCAGGAGGAACAGAGACCAAGTGCATGAGGCCAGACGCTGGCGGTGGTCCCGTGCGACCGGAAGGCCCAGCCTGGCGCTGCAGCTGGGTGGGGAAGGGAGAGCAGAGGGTGACAGGCAGGGACAAGGGAGCACCAGCAATGATGTGTGGGTGCTGGCCAGGTGGCAGGTGGCGGGCTGATGGGGGCAGGAGGAGTGAGTTGGGAAGGCAGCGGTGGCCTGGAGAGACGGGTGCCCACTGGAGTGCACAACCGGGTCAGAGTGGAGGACAAGACCAAGGTGCCTTCTTGTTGCCCCTCGGAGTAGAGGGGAGGACTGAGCGGTCCCAGTCCCGCCGGCACCTGGGGGAGGTGGTACGGGACACATGGCCCCCCCACAGGCCACTGCCGGCTCCTCCTCTCGGTGCTCGCGGCCCCAGCAGCCTCCAGCCAGTTACAGTGGAGGGCACCAGTGGGACAGTGACATGCTGCACCCCTGCCAGGCGGCACCCACCCACCGCAGGCCACCAGGGCCTCCAGCCCCCGGCTTACTGCCCCCCCGGCTTCCTGCCCCTCTGGCCTCCTGCCCCCAGCCTCCAGTCCCTGGCCTCCAGCCCCCCGGCCTCCTGTCCCCCGACCTCAGCCCCTGGCCTCAAGCCCCCCAGTCTCCAGCCCCTCTGGCCTTCTGCCCCCAGCCTCAGCCCCCCGGCCTCCAGTCCCCAGCCTCCAGTCCCCGGCCTCCAACCCCCCGACCTCCTGCCCCCCAGCCTCAGCCCCCCGGACACACACACACGTTGTGGCAGCTGCTAGGTCAGCACCGCCGAAAGGACTTGCTGTTCTGTCGCTGCCCGGGTGCTGGGCGACCTGAAGCTCCGGCCCGGAGGCGGTGACGCCCGGGTACAGGGAGGCAGCCTAGGCAGCTCGATGGTCGTGCGACGGCTTGTGACAAAGGCCGAGCCGTCCTACCCGGAAGAGGGAGGCAAGCATGTCCTCTGCACACGCAAACACATCCTCGTGACAAGCTTCTCGTTGTTGCAATGCAAACACACGCGTGTGCTCACGGCTCTGGTGCAACTGTTCTCAGTACAGTTGCGGCGCAGGACTCACATTAAACAGCTACTTGCTACTATTTTATCTTTAAAAAAATCTTATCTGGCAGAGAGCGAGCGGGAGCAGGGGCGGGCAGGGGGGAAGCGGCCCCGCGCAACAGGGCCCTGGCCTGGCTCCCTCCCAGTACCCAAGGCTGCTGCGCCCTGAGCCCGCCAGGCCCCGCCACCTGCGACTATGGAGGGTCCCTCGACCTCATCGGCTGCTGACCCGCTGGGCAAGGGGCGCCCGCCGAGCGCATCCGTCTGCCTTAAATATGGGGTGATTTTTAGTGCAGAGAGTTCCAATGACAAACGCAACTTGCATACGCGACCACGCCAACTGGCAGATGTTAGGACGGAGGGTCCAGAACCTCAGAAGCCAGGACCAACCACGGCTGACCAAGAAACAGGGAGGGAAATAAAACAGAGTCACAAGTCTGGGAAAAGGAAGGAGCTTCAAACGGGTTTGACAGGCTACGGGTCATGGCCCAAGACAACGTCTCGATAGAACACTAAAGCAAGGACCCAGGCAAATCAGTTAACAGATTAATTAACAGTATTTATGTAGGAAAACAATTCCTTTTCTGGAACCGTCCAAACTAGATGTTAACAGCTGATAGTCTAGTCTGATGCCACCGAAATTCTAAAATTTTTTCACATTCCAGGGTAACGGTCTCCTGCTCTTTTTTTTTTTTTTTCTTTTTTTAAACCCTCGGTGATACAACTTCCAATTTTAAGACCTACTCTGAAATCAAGAAACACTGGGGCAAGAGAATGGGAGCGCCGCGCATCCAGCCCACAACCTCTCCTGCTTGTGCACACCGCCCTTGCCCACTGCGGACGTGCGCACACGAGGCTGCACACGTGCAGCAGCCCTGCCTCGTCCCCTGCACGGGTTCCTAAGAGTTTTCACTGGTGACTCAAAACTTAGCCTGCAAAACGCCCACAACATCCACGATCCTGGCTGCAGCAGGTGCCTCTGTGTCCAGAGACTCACGCCTACAGGTACTTGGGGTGGCAGGTGGAGTCCCTGCATCCGTCCTTTCTTTCTCTATCTTTCCTCTCTCCACCTCCTTCCCGTCCATCCTGCAACTTTCTTTGCCTTACAGCAGAAGCAGCACCAAAAATCCATGGTTAGATCCTTGCTGACCTTCTTCTGACGTAGAAAAGTTTCTATCCTACTTCGAAGCACAGCCCTTAATTGATTTTTTTTTAACAGATGTGGATGTTAAACCTTGAGGAAAGACGACGCGCAGGTTTTCCTTCACTAGGCTGCTCGCTTGCACTACTGGCTGGAAGCAAAAAGGCACCAAGGACTAACAGCTCATAACGGACCAAAGTCTGACGGGCAGCTCACTTCCTTTCTCAAACTTGAGAAACTCAAGAAGGTTAGCAAATGGACTGGTTGGCCTAGTCTCTCCCACTCTGCAATTATTCCTGGTAATAAGGGACAGCAGAGAAAGGGCCCATTTTTGTTTCTGTTCTGGGACATCAAAAGGCCCACGAAGTTACATGGAATCTTTGGTGTTTTGTTTTTTTTTTTTTAATGTAGATATTTAGAATAAATTAAGGATTCTGGGTAACTTTCACTTTCCTCAGGACTTCCTCCCTCCAGACTTCAGAGTCAAAATGAGTTAAGAAATTCAGATTAATAAAAAAAATAAAAATTAAAAATTAAAAAAATTTAAAAAAGAAATTCAGATTAAGAGAAAAGAAAACCACTTTAAAAGCCAACTCCCGCCCCCCAAATATATTCTAGCAGATATGTACGTGATCTACTTCCAAAACATATCTTTTAATACCCTTTGAATTTTAAACCATGGACATGTATTACATACTTAAAATAGTATGGTAAAGAGAGAAAGGAAATAACAGGGAAAAAACAAACAAAATAGGACAAAGACTTATCTTACAGTTTACTGTGACAAACAGACATGAAATTATTTCCTATCAGTAAGTGATTACAGGAAGGGGAAAAAATCAGTGAGAATCACTGCTTCACCTGTAAAAAGCATGTCCTGGAGCAGCCCTCACACGTGCTAACTCCTCCTACTCAAACGCCTTCCCCTGAGTCACTGTGGTTTCGCCCAGATCGTGACTCTGCTGCAACAAGGTGGTGACTTAAGCAAATTCCTCTTTCTCCCTCTGCACCTTCCATAGATTTCATTTCCTTTCTGTCACCACTTCCTTTCCTTTTTCAGCCACATGGCCCCAAGTCGCTTGCTCTCCCAGCACCTACTCCTGCCCTCTGTCCTGGGATGAGCCATTTAAATCGTTGGCAACGGCTTCCTCGTCGGGCAGGACGGCTGGGCAACAGGCCTGTGATAGCCCTTAGCTCAACGGGCCGCTTCGGCTGAGCTGATCAGGGGACAGTGTGCCCTCCTCCTTCAGCCTGTGTCCTTACCAGTCCCTGTGTGTCTGTGTCAGGGGGCGGAGGGAGGGTGGAGGGCAGGAGTTCTTCTGAGCCCGAGTGGTATCGAAGCAGTAGGACATGTTGCCGTGTAAGCTTTCTTCTGTCTTTCCCTGGCCGCTTGTATATGTTTCCGGTGGGCAACTAGATTTTTTTTTCTTTCTTTTTTTTTTTTTTTTTTGTATTATTTTTATTGGAGTTCAATTTGCCAACATATAGATAGTATAACACCCAGTGCTCATCCCGTCAAGTGCCCCTCAGGGGCAACTAAGACTGTAAACTTCTTTTTTATTTATTCATGAGAGATGCACACAGAGAGAGAAGCAGAGACCCAGGCAGAGGGAGAAGCAGGCTCCACGCAGGGAGCCCGACGCAGGACTCGATCCCGGGACCTGGGGTCATGCCCTGAGCCAAAGGCAGATGCTAAACTGCTCAGCCACCCGGGCTGCCCAGATTGTAAGCTTCTTAAAAATCATATTCTGGCCTTAATTTCTTTCGTATTTGTAACTGCAATTATGTTACATTGTATGTAATGTAATAAAAGTTCTAGATTGTAACTTTGAAGTTGCAGGAATTAACTACTAGAGTCTCTTTTAGGACTAATGCACTTTCACTCGCTTGGGAGAATAATAAAATCCATGGTATGACTCATATAATCCCATGCCAGATTTTCACTGTTCTAAATCTTAAGTAAACATTTAGAGAATGTTAGCAGAATTTAAAAGAAAGAGCTCAAAAGAAATGTTTTTCCACTTGCCAGGTTTGTATAGAATAAAAGAGAAGTTTACTGTCCTATAAATCAACTTTATAACAGTGAGATAAATCATCGCACTGAGACAATGTGATGATAAGACAAAGACGATGTCTTCAACCTATTGTTCTTCAACAGTCCCAGAACAGGTGCAGGACTGGCTCAGCTGGTTACGGAGCTGACTCTTGATTTTGGTTCAGGTCATGATCTCAGGGTCCTGGGACAGAGCCCCACGTCAGGCTCCACACTTGGAGTGGGGTCAGCTTGAGATTCCCTCTCCCGCTCCTTCTGCTCTTTCCCTCCTCCATCTAATTAATTAATTAATTAATTAATTAAATATTTTAAAAAAAACACCCAGAAGAAAAAGCTCAAGCCTCATTTACTACCTCTGACTTAAAGTGAATCCTAATAACCCATTTAGTTAAAAGGCAACACCCGATTACCTGCTAATTTGCTCCTGTCTCCTCCAGCAACAACAACAATCCAGTCTCTCTGGATCGTGATGGCAGTGGCAGTACTGGCCAAATTTGCGACATCGGCAATAGTGATGATCAGGATATAACAGAAAGTCTGAGGGATTACAGGAAAAAAGTGGAGTTGAAGTGTCAGTTTCACCACACGTACCTACTTCACTGCACGTACAATGTCCTACTTTCTGCCATTAGGAATTCCACTGAGAACTTACAAGGACCCATCCATGGTACATGGTCAGAAGCTCATTTTTATGTAAGAAAACCATCATCAGGATGATTCCACACAGGATGACCGAAACATTCTGTACCACCAGCGAAGTCTGAGCCACTGTACAGAGGGAGAAATAAAGTATTCACTAAATCAAAATACCTCAATGGGCCCATCTTTGTCCACACATTCCTGTTCTACTACTACATTAATGTCTATGCAAATTATTACAAGGAAAAAAAAAACATTCCTGAAGTGAATCCTGAATGAACTATTTCTAGTAGGACCCACCATATTGAACCAGACCAATAAAATTTGCAGGAAGGATGAAGTAGTTGAAGCCATTCATAATGACCACATTTTGATTTAGTTGATTCTCTTCCAAGTTTGCTGTCATAAACAACTACATTACATAGACAAGATCCGTCTTTTAGCTCTTTATTGCTTAAGCTAAAATAAGAATATGTAGGAAGTTATCGATTGGGTTAAGGAAGAGGTCATGGGCTCCATAACCTCCTCTAGGGTGGGCTGAATCAGACAAGATCAGATGGTGTGCAGAAGTAGGGACGACACACAAAGATTCACCAAGAATAAAGAGCAGCAGTGCGTCCCTCTGGGCATTCTAATGTGAAAGGCCACTGCTAGGAAATTCTATGTAGACGAAGTACTGGAGTAAGGCTGGTCAGTAGACCACATAACACACCCCGTCTTACTTGGAATCTCTTCTGTGCCATCACCAGGGGAGGTAATCTGGACAAGACACATAATGTCCCTTATGCCTGTGTCTATAAACTGAGGATGACAAGCCATTCCTGCATTCTTTACTTTATAAGGTCATTATGGTGCTCAAATAAAATACTCATGAAAGTACTTCGGAGAATAGAGTCGTGTATGTAACGTATAATTAGGGCTCTTGTCTTCAAGGGCAGCAAAGCTCATGCTGGGTTGGAAGGTCACAGAAGAGCCTGAAACAACCTGCTTTCTGAAATTAGTGTGGAATAAAATCCCAACATAGAACTCATTCTTTCATTGCACAAGATTTAAATATCAACTGCACGAGGTTCTTGGCTTTCAGGAGCCCATGGACCAGAGGAAGGAAAGATATGCGAACAGGTCATTGTAAGAGGGTCAGTGCGGTGGCAGAGGTACTGACAAAGCCTCCTGGGAGCACAGAGGAAGAAATGATGAACTCGGCCTAGAAACGGGAGAGGTTTTCATGGAAGGTGACATCTGAGTGGATTCCATGGGATGAACCGGAGACCACTATCCTACCACACACTTTCTCATCCAACTCAACATTCTTTCCCAACCTAGATTTCCAGTGTGCAAACACCATGAGTCACGAGGTCTCTGTGTATAATATTCCTCCGTTCCTATAAATAATGATGTAAACACTAGGAATGTTTTTCTCGTAGACTTCATCCTATACGTGTTTTGGTCTATCCATTGTCACGAGAGACAAAGGCCATCTTGACCATTTCACTAATAGCATTGAGTCCTGGAATTTGATGATCCAAATTGCTCTCCATCCAGGGGCAGTTTTCTGCACTGTAGGAGACTGATACCTCAATCTTTCTCCAACATCTAAGACAGACGTGGCCAGGTCTTGGCATTACCAACTATGAAATTCAGGAAAATTCTGCCCTGATTTTACTATTTACATTGCCCTTATACTCTGTATAACTGAATTGTTCAATCACTCTCTCTCTTTCCTACACAAAACAGCACTAATGTGCTAGAATAAATGTCATTTCTTCCTTTTCCCTAAAAAATTTGTAATTCAGCTCTCCATGACCCAGACTCAGATACTCTCCCTTAAATATACAGTTTTTTATTTCCTCGCACATGCCTTTATATGAAACACTGTAACCCAGAGGACAGATGTTAAAACTGCCCCAGCAACATCATACCAACAGATTTCAGTGCAAATCATGGTTAGAAAAAACACCAGAGTTAAGCAAACTTTTAATGTTTAACATTCCTCCCAGAAAAGAACTATGGTGTTAATTATTAACATCTGGAATCCATGAACTGCCAAAGAGCCAAAAAAAAAAAAAATCTATAAGCTTAATATCTTGGCATTCCAATTTTGTGCAGAGGCCCCAGGACCCTCCAGGCAGAAGTGCTGCCATTGAGCATCCCGTCACTCAGGAGTGGCAGGCAGATGCAATGGGTCAGTCACACTGGTTTCTCTTTAGCTCAGGCATGGGTCCCACGAATATAGAGCCTTAGTTTACCTCTACTCACCTTTAAGTCTGGCGTTCTTATCCACCCAATCACCGATGATGGCTCCAAGGACAAGAACAGATCCTGCCACCACCAGCCCATAGACTGCAGTCAGGAGGAGGCTATTTCCATAGAGCTCTACCAGGAACACGGACACGGCAAAGTGCCACATCCGATCTCCCTTGAAGAAGAAAAGAGAAAATGTTTTGATGAAATCATTTTTTACTTTCTAGTCAGTTCTACTCAGGAAATTGCTTCCTTATCAAAAAGGTACTTTCCAGCTATGCCATGAGATTTTCAAAGTCAACAACTTCGCTATGAATTGAGCATGGGTCAGGTGTTAAAACCATCCATCATGGCCCAACAGAAAATGCTCTGGCCCATTTACTAAGTAAACCCAAAAAACATGATATTAATGAAACACACGTACTGCTTATCACTCTAGAAAAAAAAAAAATGTAGTTGCCACACCAAAGAAGGCTTTTGGAGACAAAATGTCTTCCCTTTCATGTCAGGTTTCTACCCGGGTCTGGAACTGACCCATCCTGAATTGAGAGGCATAAAGTAGTTTTGCTACTGAACCAGAATGAAACTACAGTATAGCCTATAAACACTCATATGCCTTGAATGTCAAGAAAAAGCCAGCTTTCCAATTTGTAAACTGAGAAGAATGAACTATATGATCTGTAGGGTTTCTTTGGCCTCTAACATTCTAAAATCCATGCCCTACACTTGACGGGATGAGCACTGGGTGTTATTCTATATGTTGGCAAATTGAACACCAATAAAAAATAAATTTATTTAAATAAATAAATAAATAAATAAATAAATATAAAATCCATGTCTTTCACAAATTTCAAAGTCAAAAAAGAGCAGGGCTCAGAAAGATCAAATTAATATGGGCAAATTCATTTATATAAATGTCAGAAATAAACCCATAAGCAGGTTTTCATTTGAACATTTTAATACAGATGGGTTTTGAAAGGGGAAAAAAAATCTAATTATTTCTTCAGACTATATAGGAAATTTTGGAATTCATTACTGTAAAATGCAAAAAAAAAACAAACACTTTTAATGAATCAGGTAAATTAACGTGTAAGAAATATTTAATGGGTCTTATTCTGAGATTTTTGGCTCCAACTTTGACTTCTGAGTTAACATAAAATAGGACAACAATGTTCTATTATAACCTACCCCTGGAAATCACTACAGGAAACAAAATTTCCAGGCTAAGTTACTTATGAATTTGACTCTATGTGGAAATACTGAGTCTTGGTTCTTTCCAAAGTCTCTTAACAACCGTTTGATAAATTTACTGTATCAGGAGCAAAGTATTATCCTGGTCTATCAAATAATGTAAAAAAATCAATAAAACCAAGGCAATAATCCTATGCATTTAAAATTTAAAATTAGGGATCCCTGGGTGGCGCAGCGGTTTGGCGCCTGCCTTTGGCCCAGGGCGCGATCCTGGAGACCCGGGATGGAATCCCACGTCGGGCTCCCGGAGTATGGAGCCTGCTTCTCCCTCCGCCTGTGTCTCTGCCTCTCTCTCTCTCCCTCTGTGACTATCATAAATTAAAAAAAAAAAATTTAAAATTAATGCACATATACAATAGCAATCATCTACAATAATCTTCCTGTAGACCAGTATTTCTCTGTGGGAGTGCTTTTACCCTCCAGAGATCACTTGGTAATGTCTGAAACTGTTTTGGGTTGTCACAACTCTGGGAGCAGGGAGTGGGGGTACTACTGGCATCTACAACTGCATATGGCAGTCCCCACAACAAATAATTATTCAGCCCAAGATGGCAACAGTACCAAGGTAAAGAAACCTTGACGTAGGAGATTAGGAACACAATTTAGAAATGCAATTCTAAGTTAACGTAACATCAGGGCCTTGGTGGATTGGGTGCATATGATCAAATAAATGTTAAAGCAAACACTGGAAGCCAGTGGAAGCACCATGTGTGAAAGACTGATTCTAACTTGATGGTCTGGAATGTGGCTCTAGAACATTCTGCAATCTCAAACCTCAGCCAAGTGCATGACCCAGATTAGATACCATGAAACCAAAAAGGAGTAGATACGTAGTGAATCCCAACTGTAAATGAGAAAATATAAAATAAGTGGCAAAACCCTAGACTGATTTATCAGTCATGTCGTTCTGGTACGTTAGATTAGTTCCACGAACGTTCAAAACTTTGAGGATTAACCAGCACCGTACCCAAGTATTTCTGACACAGCTTGTGTTTGTTTTGATAAGAGAAAGCTTAAATCAAGCAGGAATTGTTTAAGTTTCAAATACTACTGTATTAAATGATTAAAAGTGTATGACACACAATTGGTTTGCAACCAATAAAAAAACAACTTTATATTAAGGGGAAGATGTCAATTAGAATAACAAACTGTTTTCTTGATCTTTAACAAGAGAAGCAAATCCAGGCTGAATTAAAATACAATGGCATAAGGAGAGCAAGTGGCTCCCTTAGGAATAAAGAGTAAGTAAAGTACCTCCCCTACTTTAATCTCCATTCCTCTGAAGAGTTCCCAAGGAAAAGACAAAAAACACACACATGCCCTAAACTACAAGTTGCCTCCATGAGCGAATTTCCTCTCAACGTAAAAAATAAAAAATATTACTTTCTACAGCTTCTTTCTTTGTTTTTTAACTATCTTTTACCCACAAGCTTTTTAGATTCCTCCACAGCAGGCCATCAAAACAAGTGCTACTAAATGAAAATGTTCTTTCTGGTTTATCTTTATATGACACAACACCTCCTTGATAGAGAGGCATCAAATTGCTCTAGTTACCTCAATTCCTAAAGGGTCGGGGCTCTAAGTGGCAACAGAGTCCATGCTTAAGAAGCCCAAGAATCAGGCAAAGTCCAAGTAAATGTTGACCAAGTGCAGTTTCGAGCCCACCCATTCCTTCCTTACATCCATTTCCTGCCCTCCTATGTGCGCTCCCTGTACTTTGATGATTTGTTTACATGCCCGTGTACCCCAGTGGACTGAGGGCTGGGGGCCAACTGAGTATCTGTGAATGAAGGATCCCAGTGCTTAGGCCCGCACTGCTTAGCGAGGGGCCCTATGTACCCAGCACTACTGCAGGCGTGACAAACTCAGCGGGACATAAAATCAAGGTCCATACTTTCATGTAGCTTGTACCTAGGAGGCCGAGACCAAGGGCAAGCCTAGAGCAGTGCAGGTGGCATAACTGCTGCGAGGAAATATGACATAGCGTGCACGGAAGGTGGCATTGAGCGTGACGTAGAGACCTCTCTGAGCAGAGGCCTGAAAGGAATAAGGGCTGGGGCCGTGCGGACATCCAGATTATGAACACACAGCCTATAGGATAATGACGCAAGAAATAAACTACTGGCCACCCCTCTCCATTGCCTTTTGCTGTTGGTTAGGTTTTTGCGACCAGATACATTTTTTTAAAGCCCAAGCTATGTTATAAGGCCCTTGACAACAAGACCCAGTTCTTGCAGTACTTTGTATCCTGACAGTACGGGGAGAGATGCACTGATCTACTGGCAGACAGACACAAAAGGCATTCAGCCCCACGCACATAGAACCTTCTAGGCTAACACCTCTATTTTTAGGGTATAGGAAACCATGATTTGGTAGAGTTTGCGGGGGGAATGGATAGATAGGCAGAGGGTGTATGTGTATACACACACATAAGCACATAGATTTTGTTCGAACAAAATCAGTGTCGAACAGGAGACAAAACTTAAAAGGCAGAATGATCTAGTTAGTGAGCATTCCTCTTTTGCAACAAGAAGTAAAACTCCACTCAACCTTATACAGTTGTAGTTGTTGGGTTTTGTTTTGTTTTGTTTTGTTTTGTTTTGATCCAATGTTCCACAAGAAGTCCCTATGCTCAACTTACGGTAAGGTAGGGGTAAATGTCTGTCACTTTTCTTGTGGGACTTCTAATTACTCTGACAAAAAAATCCTCCTGGAACAACTAGAGTTCCACCCTTTTGGCAAATCTGACCTCCCAACCAAATACCGAAAGGGCATATAAATGTTAAACAACATAATGAGTGTTTGGGAGCGAGGCACCTCATTCTCCTAGGAGAGAGGCCCAGGTCACAAGATGACAGCTTCAGATACTGTCTCCACCACTGGCTACTGGCTTTTAAAATACTTAATACTTACTAAATTAAATGGAGGAGGAAAAAAAACTATTGGTTTAGATATAATTAGGAGTAGTTTCACTAGACTTCTCCTTAGAATCATCAGCTATTGGAAACCAAACACACTCAATTTGTTTATGTGTATTTGCAGAGTCATCCTTGTCTCAGCCTCTGGGGAGATAGGAGCTGGCCTTTCTAAAAAGCCAAAGCCATCTTTGAACTGCTATTTCTTAAAGAGCTGATAACCTAGCTTAATAATTTCCCCAGGGCATGGGTACAGATTTCCTCATACAGTAGTCTGCATTCACGCCTTAAGGATGATCCCGTAGAAGTTCCCAATTTAGAAAGAAAATAACATTCACAAAATTTACCCTAAAAATTCTCCCTCCTTATATATGATTTTTTTTAAATTAAATATCATATATGAGGCACAAAAAGAATTTATCCAGATACTGCTTTTCAGCAACAATTGTTTAAAGATTCTAATCCTTAATTAAACACACACCCAGCATCCTTTTGGGATTATTCTTTTTTGGGGTGTTGATGGAGGAACCCAGGCCCATGAAACATTGGCCTTCTAGGACCACAGAGGAAGTCGGAGGGAGATTATGAATATCATGGCTAATTTTCAGTGGGTGATAGTTTTTAAGATAGCCTGAGATGCCCCACACAGATCTACCAATGGGTGACATTTTTAAAGCAGAGGATTTTTATCACTCAGATATTTGCTCTTGGGTCAATTATATTTAAGTTAATCTGAGTATACTATTTTTAGCGCAAGTCAGTCACTACTATTCTACTCTATTTTCGTAATGTAATATGCTGGAGCTTATCATTTTAACAAAAGAAGAAAGTGAGAAATAGCTTAAAATGTAGAAGTAGAAGATACAGGAGACATTCATCCATTCTTAGTAACAAATTTTACCATTTACTAAGCCTTGAAATGCAAACTACAAATTTACAGGCATTGCAAATATTCCTGTGTTTGTTCATTTTATCTTTGGAGGGTTGTTCATCTATATATAAAGTATGATAATTCAGTAGCACTTACTAACCCCTATGGGAGAATATCTTTGGTGAAAATAATTTTTTCATTAGAACAGGTGTACCTGGATGGTTTCTTCCTTTCGCTCCCTGGCCAACCTGGAGGATGGCTTCATGAAACTGGTCCGAACGAAAGGAAACAAGAAGTTATGCAAAAGTGTGTTGTAAGAGTCACCGTGCAGTCACTTACCCAAGTGGACAGAGAGTGGCCAAGGTAGAGGAGGAATTTGGCGGAGGTCAGGTAGTTTGCTAGGGACCCTGCGAGACAGCGAGAGGGGCGGTGAGTTGGGTGCGCGGGCTGCCACGCTCATTTTTCTTATCAAACACGGTTATTACGACTTCGTTTGTGGGACGCACATGTGCATTTGTCGCAGGCGCGGGCTCTTCCCTTAGCACCGCCGGTCACTAGGTGCGGACCCCAGAGGGCACGAGGGCGCCCCTTGCACCCTAACTCTTCACTCTGTCCCCCCACGCCCCCGCCCCTGCAGCCCCCGCCCCACTCACCGCAGCATCCTCCCGGGCGGGCCTGCTCCCCGGCCTTGGGCATGACCCCGGGCGACCCCGCAGCGCCGCGGCCGCTGGCTCCGGCGAGCTGGGCGTGCAAGGCGTGCAAGGCAAGGCGTGCAAGGCAAGGCGTGCAAGGCAAGGCGTGCAAGGCGCGGGCCCCGCCGAGCACCGAGGACCGCGGGGCAGGGGCGGGAGAACCGGGGCCCTCGGGGTCTCCTTTCCTAACTTAGCTAACACTGTAGCTGAAGTCGGAAAGGCAAAGCCTTATGGAGGCGCGGAGGCCGCGCTGCCGCCGCCCGCACCCGACCCCGCGCCGCCGCCCGCCGTCCGCTGCGCCCCGCGCGCTTATACGGGCCGGGGCGGGGCTCCCCGCGGACGCCCGCTCGGGCCGCCCCGCCCCGGCCCGCCCCGCCCCGGCCCCGCCCCCCGCCCGCAGCCGTCAGTGAGGAGCCGGCCAGGCCCAGGGCCAGGCCCAGGGTGGGGGGGAGCGGGGGCCGCGGGGGGCATGGGGGGCGGGGGGCTTTGGGCTGCGGGGGGAGGGGACGTTGGGCCGCAGGGGTGGGGCGGAGCGCGCAGGGCAGGGGCAGAGTAGGGCGGCGGGGGGGGTCATGGGGCCGCGAGGGGCGGAAGCGGGGCCGCAGGGGAGCGGGGAAGAGCGGGGGCGTGGGCCGAGAGGGCTCTGGGCCGCAGGGGGTCGCTGCTGGGAGGGGGTGGCATAGGGGGTGCCGCCGGGGCCGCGGGGGGCGGACCCGCGGGGGCGTTCGGTGGGGGGAGCGCGGGGGGCCGCGGGGTCCGCTGGGCCGCGGGGGTCGCTGCGGGGTGGGGCGGGGGGCGTTGGGCCGCGGGGACCGCGCGGAGCCGCAGGGGCGGGGTGGGGGGTGGGAGCTGCGGGGCTGCCGGGGCCGCGGGGCAGAGTCCCCGCCGGCTGGGGGAGCGGAGCACGGCCTCCATAGCGCCCCCGGACGTCCGAGTGCGCTCTCCCGGCCTCCCCCTGCGGCCTCCTCCCGCGGCGCCCCCCGCGGGCCCCCAGGGTCGTCGCCCCCCCCAGCCCAGGGTTAGGGTCGGGCATCCCGCCCGCCGGGCGCCTGGAGGCCGCCGCGCTCACCCTCCCTCCAGCCCCGCTGCAGCCCCGCCCCGCGGCCCTTCCCGCTCGTGCCCCGCCGGCCGGGACCCTCCTGGCGCAGGGACGGGGCATCCGCGGCGGGTCCCGGGGGGGGGGGCGGCGAGGGCCAGCAGCGCCCGGCCGCGAGCCGCCTCCGTCGCCAGGCCCGGGGCTGGGGGGGAGGGTATCTGGGCGCCGCATCGGGAGCCTCCCCGGGCCGCGGGCGGGGCGGGCGGCCTGCAGGGCGGAGATAGGGACCCGCCGCCCACCTGCTGCCCCGACGGCCTGGCCCTTCCAGCCTCCTGTGCCCGCTTCCCTCCCGCAGGGCTTTCAAGTCCGTGGTCTTCGCTCCCCGAGAAGTCCGGGGCAGGTGACCCGGGTCGCGGGGGCCCGGTCCTGGGGGGGTTTGGGGGGGTTGGGCGGGCACGTGTGCGGCTACGGGACCGAGGCCCTACGCTGAGCTGACCTTCGCGCGGCCTCCGGGGGCCTTAAAGCACATCCAGGTGCTGCAGAAACAACTGCTTCCAGTTGACCTGGCCTGAGAAGCACTGCGGCGGCGGCAGCTAAGTCTGTGCCTCGAGGTCACGGGGAGGCTGCGTTCTGCCGCCGCAGGGGGTCCCCAGGAGCCCAAACGGGGAGAAGAAAAAGACAAAGACAAAGGAGAGGCCACAGCGAAGTGCGCAGGGGAGAGTCTGGAGAGCAACCGAGCGGATGCAGAACCTGAAGCCACTGGGCGTCGGAGCCTTGGCCGGCGAGTCCCGAGTCCTTACCAACGGAAAGCGCAAGATCCCTTAGTTGAGGCTCATGAAATGAAAAGGAATTGAAAATGAAAATGCAATAAAAGTCCTCAAAATACATGTGCAGGATGCAAGATGCCAGGAATCTCCTGGCCGTGGCATTCGGGGTTAGAGAGCACGGCATAAATCACAAGACCCAACTCTGAGGACTTACTTGGCTGAAAATTAAAAATTCTTTCAAAAATATGCATTATTTCTAGAACTCCAAAAATGCAACTTCTCTATTAATATAATCATAACTAAGAAAGCCATGCAAATTTTAAAGCACTTTACCAAAAATAAAAAGAAACAGGATGTTGTAAGAACCATTTTCTAGTTTTTCTAGTTCGTGTTCAAAGTTCTTAAGTTTGTGAATAGGTTAGCTTTTTTTTTCTGTTTTTTTAATTAATTTTTATTGGTGTTCAATTTACCAACATACAGAGAAACACCCAGTGCTCATCCCATCAAGTGTCAGCCTCAGTGCCCGTCACCCATTCCCCTCCACCCCCCGCCCTCCTCCCCTTCCACCACCCCTAGTTCGTTTCCCAGAGTTAGGAGTCTTTATGTTCTGTCTCCCTTCCTGATATTTCCCAACATTTCTTTTCCCTTCCTTTATATTCCCTTTCACTGTTTTTTATATTCCCCAAATGAATGAGAACATACACTGTTTGTCCTTCTCCGATTGACTTACTTCTCTCAGCATAATCCCCTCCAGTTCCATCCACGTTGAAGCAAATGGTGGGTATTTGTCGTTTCTAATGGCTGAGGAATATTCCATTGTATACATAGACCACATCTTCTTTATCCATTCATCTTTCGATGGACACCGAGGCTTTTTATAAATTCCAGCCAGAATACAATGTACAAACCATCTAAAATTGAGAGGTATTTACGGTTGGGGAAAAAGGGGGGTCTTCTTATGTCTAAGCTCCTTTTTCACTTACCGCAGGCGTCCTGTGTGCTCCGCTGTATCTGAGGTGCTCCCCAGGACAGGCAGAGTAAAGAACGGTCAGCAGCGCAATGCTTGGAGGAAACGGGGTTGTCAGCAGCTGTTACAGGAAGAGCTCGGGCCCAGGACGAGCTCCGGCCCAGGATGAGCTCGGGCCCAGGACGAGCTGGGGGCCCTGGGGCCTTGCAGCTTAATTTAGGGGCTACACACAAAGCCCCCATGCGCTCAGACACCTTTTTTCAATGTGACAGACATATTTCAAGAACTGTTTGATGTTTCCACGACCTGTAACTGACTGAACCCTTGAGAACTTTTAAGTTCAGACACCTGCTTTAAATTACAGACATCTAACTGAAAAATAAATACCTCTCAGGTTTTCATTTGGTTCGCATATTTTAAACAGATTTGATCTTGCAAAGTTTCTCGTGAATATTGACTTTCATCCCCCCCCACACACACGCATACACTCTGTTATGTACAATGTCCAGTTGGAAAATTAAATGCAAATTCAGAAGATCCCAAAAGAAATACATTCCTAAGGCAAATCCATAGGGATAGAGAGCATGTTAGTTGTCAGGGGCTGGGGCTGGGAGGAGGGACGAGTGGGTAGCGACTTCTTAGTGTGTATGGGGTTTCCTTTCGGGGTGACGAAAGCGTTCTGGAACAAGAGAACGGTGCTGGTTGCACAACACTGTGAATGTTCTAAAAGTCACTGAAATGTGTACTTTAAAATGGTTAAAATGGTGAAATGTATGTTAGGTGAAGTTTATCTCAAAACAAAACAAAAAACTATTGCTATATGGGAACTTTGCCGTTTTTCAGGAATAGCTTTCATTGGTACCAATGTGGGCCAAATGTCGTCCGCGGAGATCTTGGATTTGGAAAGAGAACAGAGACCTCTTGCCTGTTATGCTCCCTGGAAGCTGGCACGTGGAACTGAGTTCACTCGTTGGTTTTCTCCACGCAAGGCCAGAAAACACATACAAATGTCATTTAATAAATGTTGCAGCCACCCAACTTTGGCCCCAGGGAGCCTCTCCAGCAACCCAACCCAAGCCTTGGGTCCCTAAAGTCAGAGGACACGGCCCCAGCACTGCTGCCCTGGTTCCTGGGCCCTTTCTAGGTCTTGCTCCCCGGGGGCTGCATAACGGGGGCCTCCCTCGCTGGTGGTCACTTCTGTTTGCAGCCGCGGCCCGCCTGAGAGGCCTGCCTGGGGGCCAGCGGAGGGCTTCTGGGTTACAGACCTCAGGGCTGTGTGCTCGGAGCTCACCCCCTAAGCCAGCCCCACGCTGGTGTGGGAGGCACCTGCTGGGCTCCGGGCCAAGCTGTCCAGCTCCTTGTGTCCCCAGGGGCCAGTTGACCCGCCCAGTGCCCCCCGCATCCAGCTCCCTCCTGACCCCAGCCTCTTGTGATGTGGTCATTGTGTCTGCTCTTCTGTTTGTTTCTAGAAACGCCCCTTGCATACTGCTGCTTTGTCCTTCTTATCTCATTAAATGCCTAATTAACATATCAGCTCTGAGCGCAGCATAGTAGGTTGTAATTGTGTCTCACAGACGTAAAATCCTGATCAGATGATAGTCCTCCTCTGCGGTCTCTGAATTTGTGCTCACGCAGACCGAGAGTGGAATGAGGCAGATCCTGATCCAGTGAAGACCGTGTGTCTTGGACAAAGCCTTCCTCGCCGATGCAATTAGAAAATAGTGATTGGAGTGATTATTTCAACATTTAGGGATAGTTCAAAATCCAGTGAAGGCCCCTCCCGAGACCGTCTGTCAGAAAGGTTTTGCTAAGCTGTTGTCTGCATCGAGCCACCTATAGAACAAAGGCACCGTATATTTGGAGCACAATCCAAGTGCCAGATGCCAAAGTGTTTAGCAGATCTTATTTCATCCTCGCAACATCTCTATGAAGTACTATTGTTATTATTCCTATTGTACGTATAAAAAGACTGAGACTCACTACTTGCTAACTGCAAATTCTCTTCAAAAACGTGGATCCTGAAAATGCTAAGTAAACAACTTTTTAAAAATCTGAGTTGCAATAATAGCTTGGAAAGAAATCTTAATAGATATTTCTCATACATATGGGTTTTGTTTCCTTTGAGAGGAATGGCGGGTAAATAGTGTTCTATACTTGATTTTGCATTTGACTGGATTCCATTATTATACCTCTGGAGAATTTTGAGTTATTCATTAAGGCAACGGATAATTCTTGTTTATTTTCTGCCTATCTACTGGATCCAAATATTCATAACCTGAAAAATAGTATCACCAACTAAGGAACCTTGGTTTAGTAACTTTTTTGGTGCTTCTGTGCTTAAATTATTGTTTGAATTGAGTGGCTGAGTCCATCTGTTACCTAAATGTGACAATATTTGAAACTTTGCTTCCTGAAGAACACTGCATTTGTGTGTGAGATTTTCAATGCATATACAGTTGCCGAAAATATATAAAATATGATACTCGAATTGATTGGCAAAACTGTTTTCAAGGTGGCCCATCTCAAAGAATATCCTTGAAATTTGAGGTTTCATCTGATTTTGGAAGTCCAGCTCAGGCTGGCGTCAGATTGTTTTCTTAGGTCTACCTCCCCCTCCCTCTGTACTGGCCGCGAGTGTGTCCTCGTCCATCGCTGCCCCTTCCTCCTGATAGACAGCCCTAACCAGTTACTGGGCCGCAGCAAGCTCAGCATCGCATTTCTTGTGGTCACAAGGTGTGTACGTTCCGTGTCATCTGCTTTATGTTCCCATCAGCATTAAGATGGTTCCGTCCTTTGAAAAAAAATAATAATGCATTCCTCGGAAGTCACATTAGAAAACATGAATGTTTTGACTAATTTAAAACTGCAAATGAACAACACATAGACTACAATTACCAGTTTACAAGGATGTAGGGTATCATTAAATGAGTTTAGTTGTTTCTCTTTAGTACCAATTACTTCAGACATGTCTAATTTGTTTTTCTTTCTATATGCAATTGATTGCCCTTTAAGGTAAAGTTAGACTGATGCAAAATAATGACTGTGTGTCAGCTCTTCATAGGGTGGGCCTTCTAAGCTAATGTTGAACACTGATGATAAAATGGTTTAGAAAAGCATATTTGTGTCACAAGAGTCTCTTCTGTATACTAAAAGAGTCTCATTTTTTAAGTAGTTGACCAGGTCAAACAGCATTGTGATCATAGAAAGTAAAGTGTACTCATCTACCTGTTGTGAGCTTATCTTGAGCCGGTGATTCGGATATTTAGGAAAAAATCCCTCACCAAAATTTCCAGAATTACATTAAATTGATATGTATCTTTATTTGAAGGTGCTATCTGGCCCCAGGGAAAATCTGGCATATTTTCTCTTTCAAACTATTGATATTTTTGTTTAAGTAAAAGTATATGGCAACTCTACCGATTTCCCCTGTTCACATATTTCACATATTTCAGATATTGCTCAGGTCATCAATGCCATTTGTTCCAAACTGCTTTGTAAACCATAACAGTATATGAAGCCTCCATGGTACAAATATCCCAGAAGTGCCCTAACTGTGCCTTTTAGTCAAATAAACTAGATATTATCTTCATATAGAAAAAGAGCAAAATAGGGGACCTGAGGGATTTCTGGCTGCGGCAGGCGACAACTGGTGGGTGGTGGAGGCTGCAGAAGATGGTCGGGCGGCCCAGGAGCAGCTAAGCTTGGGGGAGGCTGGGAGGCAGCAGCAGAACGACAAAGTGCGGCCTCAACCCACAGCCCACCGGTTTCTGAGACATTCCTACTGGCTGGATCTGTGGCTCTTCATCCTCTTCAATGTGGTGTTGTGCATCTTCGTGTATCTTTTACCATAAATGGTTTGCCTGATGTCTAGATTAAGAAGTTGGTTCCTGGAGTGGATTCTGAGAATGACTACAAACCTCTTGAACAAAGGAGACAGGATTGTGCAACAGAATCTCAAACTGAGGGACTTTTCTTTCATTTTACATACTCTTATTATTCCTTTTGGGGACTATATTAAATGGGTAATGATCTCACCCATTCATAGCTAAGTTCTTAAAACTAGACTCTTTGATTCATGTTTAAAAACTTTTCAAAATCTGATGGCTTTAGAGGGGCTGAATTTCTATGTAAAGGTTTAGTGTATTCATTAAGAAATATAGTAATGTTTTGCCTTTAACATTTTAAGGATTAGCCAGATTAGTATAATACAAAAATGTAAAATATTAAAGTGAAATATTTAAAAATAAATTACTCAAAAGCAAGGGAAGGATTTTGAGAAAAAGGAGTTAAGAGCTATACAGAAAATAGAGGCCCACAATGTCCTAGCTATAAGTACCAGTTTTTTAGATTAAGTGGGCCTCTGTGATGGCTGCCAGATTGTTAACAATCTCAGAGAAAGTATATAAATATAATATCCAATATGGGAAATCTAGTGTGCATGTCCTCTTACCTTTGTTTTCTTTTCAGTTCTTGAACTCCCCTAAAATAAGACTATGTCTGAAACCTATTTATTGTGGTTGCATTAAGAATGCCTGTGGCCAAAATGTGTTTTTTTATATAATGGTTATACCTTAAATACTTCAGCAGAGTCATTTCAACAAATATTTGAGCACTTACTCTAGGCCAGGTACAGTACTGAGCAAAAAAGACAAAAATCCTTGCCTTTATGGAGCTTACATTCTTTCTCTAAATGTTAGTAAGAATTTACATTCTAGGAGTGATCAATTAGTGTTTAATCAGAAAGTTCACACTCCCAAAGCAGCTACTAAAAGCTGTCAGAAGCTATTTCTATTACATAACAGATACTCCTTTAAGTAACAGATGTTAGAAATGGGCTCTTTTTGAAATTGGTGACATTTGATACATGTGAATTGCCTAAATATTTTGAAGATATTCCCCTCCCTTAGAAACAGGGCATAGATCCGGTAAACTTTACATCCTTTCCCTCTTGGAATGACATTTACAGTGAAATGTGATTTTGGTGGATTTTAATTGCCTGTTGCCCACTACAAGGTAACACTTATGCCTATAGGGTATCGTTGCATCTGTCTGGAGTGAACCTTTTATGCAAAAATTGAAGCACCTAAAGAAACACAAAACTGAAATTTCATTGAGTATACCAAACAGTGCAAACTTTTTCTGCTGATTGCTAATAATTTTGTCCAATACATGTTTATTGTCTAAAAAAAAAAGAAAAAGAGTAAAATAACTTCCAGTTGTTTCAATATTTCCAGTTAAAATTACTTCCAATTCTCTGCCAAACATGTCTGTAAAAAGACAGTTAAGCTTACACAACTAAACCTAAAAGTCCATCCGGATATATGAACTGTTGGCTCAACCAAGAGAGGAGTATATAAGCATTTCTGAGGTGTTTATAAGGCTTACTGGTAAAAAATGTCCGACTGATATATATCCAGATTAACTCTGGATAAAATATTGTGTAAATATTATTCAAAGTATTCCTATATAACTACTGCCCCTCCAAGGGAAAGGAAATATATCTATTGGAATCCTTTTATTTTTATAATTAAAAATCAGAGGGAGATTCTTCTGATCAGAGGGAGATCCTCTCTGATCTTCTGATATTAAGCCTAGAATCTTTGAACTTAAATTTTATGCTGGCTCTGCTATTAAGAAGTTGTTAGTCTCTTACTGTAACAAGAGACAAAGAGGGACACTATATGCTCATAGAGGGGACAATCCAACATGAAGATATAAAGATTATAAATGTTTATGCACCTAACATGGGGATACCCATATACACAAAAGAGCTAGTAATAAACATTGAAAAATAATAGATAGAAATACAATAATAGTAAGGGACTTTAATACCCTCCTTATATCAATGGAAAGACTATCCAAACAGAAAACCAACAAGAAAACAATGGCTTTGAATGACATACTAAACCAGATGGATTTACCAGATATATTCAGAACATTCCAACCTAAAACAGCATAATACACATTCTTTTAAAGTGCATACGTAACATTCTCCAGAATAGATCACATATTAGGTCACAAAACAAGTCTCAACAAATTCAAAAAGATAGAAATCATATCATGCATCTTTTCTGACCGTAACATGAAACTAGAAATCAACCACAAGAAAAAATTTGGAAAGAGCAAAAATATATGAGCTTAAATAACATGCTACTACACAATGAACGGATCAACCAAGAAATCAAGGAAGAAATTAAAAAATGCATGTTAACAAATGAAAATGAAAACACACTGGTACAAAATCTCTGGGATTCAGCAAAAGCACTTCTAAAAGGGAAGTCTGTAGCAATACAGGCATATCTCAAGAAGCAAGAAAAATCTCTAATAAAAACCTAAACTTACACCTAATTGAGCTAGAAAAAAACAAGAACAAACAAAACCCAAAGCCAGCAGCCGGAATGATATAATAAACATATATTGGAGCAGAAATAAATGGTATAGAAACTAAAAAAATAATAGATCGATGGAACCAGGAGCTGGTTCTTTGCAAAAAAATCAACAAAGTTGATAACTCTTTAGGCAGACTTATGAAGCAAAAGAGAGAGAGGGTTCAAATAAAATCAGAAATGAAAGAGGAGATATAACAAGCAACACCATAGAAATACATAGGATTGTCAGAGAATTTTATGAAAAATCATATGCCAACAAATTGAACAAACTAGAAGAAATGGACAAATTCCTATAAACACATAAACCACCAAAACTAAAGCAAGAAGAAATATAAAATTTGAACATTGTTCACCAGCAATGAAATTGAACCAGAATCAAAAAATCCCAGCAAATAAAATTCAAGGACCAGATGGCTTCACAGGTGTATTCTATCACTTAAAGAAGAGTTAACACCTATTTTTCTCAAATTTTTCAAAAAAACTAGAAAAGGAAGGAAAACTTCCAAATCATTCTATGAGGCCAACATTACCCTGATAACAAAACGAGACAAAGATACCACAAAAGAAAGAGAAGCACAGGCCAATATCTCTGATCATCATTAAAGCAAAAATCCTCAACAAAATACTAACAAACTGAATCCAACAACACATTTTAAAAAAAATCATTCACCACGATAAAGTGGGTTTTAGTCTCCGGATGCAAGAGTGGTTCAGTATTCACAAATCAATCAATGTGATACATTATATAAATAAGAGAAAGGATAAAAACCATGTGATCATTTCAATAGATGCAGAAAAAGGACAACATCTATTCATGATAAAAACCCTCAAAAAGTATGTTTACAGGGAACATACATCAACATAATAAAGGCCTTATATGAAAAACCTACAGCCAACATCATCATACTCAGTGGTGACAAACTGACAACTTGTCACAGGAACAAAAAAGGATGTCCACTCTTACTGCTTTTATTCAACATAGTACTGGGAGTCTTAGCCATGGAAAATAGACAACAAAAGGAATAAAAGGCATCCAAATTGGTAAGGAAGAAGGAAAACTTTCACTCTTTGAAGGTGACATGATACTCTATACAGAAAACCCTAAAAACTCCACCAAAAAACTATTAGAATTCATACATAAGTTCCATAAAATCATAGGATACAAAATCAATGTATAGAAATCTGTTGCCTTTCTATACACTAATAATGAAGTAGCAGAAAGAGAAATTAAGAAAACCATACCATTTACAATAGCACCAAAAATCATAAAATATCTAGGAGTAGGATTAACCAGGGAAGTCAAAGACCTATACTCTGAAAATAACACAACACTGATGAAGGACATTGACGACAACACAAAGAAATGGAAAGGCATTCCATGCTCATGGACTGGAAGAACAAATATTGTTAAAATGCCTATACTTCCCAAAGCAATCTGCAGATTTAATGCAATCCCTAGCGAACTACCAACAGCATTTTTCACAGAACTAGAACAAACAATCCTAAAATTTGTATGGAACCACAAAAGACCCCAAATAGCCAAAGCAATCTTGAAAAAGAACAACAAAACTGGAGGTATCACAACTCTGGACTTTAAGTTATATTACAAAAACTTTAGTAATCAAAACAGTGTGAGACATTATATGTCTAATTAATCTTCCAGAAAGGAGGCAAGAATCTGCAATGGGGAAAAAAAACCCAGTCTCTTCAACAAGTATTGCTGGGAAACTGATAGCTACATTCAAAAGAATAAAACTGGGCCACTTTCTTTGACCATGCACAAAAGTAAACTCAAGATGGATTACGGACCTGATATGAGACCTGAAACCATAAAAATCCTGGAAGAGAGCACAGGCAGTAATTTCTTTGACATTGGCCATAGCAACGTTTTTCTAGTTATGTCTTCTGGGGCAAGGTAAACAAGACAAAAAATAAACTATTGGGACTACATCAAAATAAAAAGCTGCTGCACAGCAGAGGAAACAACCAACAAAACTAAAAGCTGACCTACTGAATGGGAGAAGGTATTTGTGATATCTGCTATAGAGTCAGTATCCGAAATACATAAAGAACCTTACAACTCAATGCCTGAAAACAAAGGAACAAAGGAAAAAAAGAAAGAGACAAACCAAAAACCAGAGTCTTAACTGTGGCAACACACTGGTGGTTACGGGCGGGAGGCGGGGGTGGTGGTGGAGGAGATAAGTGGGGACGATGGAGAGTGCACTTACCCCAAGAGTGCTGAGTAATGCACGGAACTACTGAACCCTATATTGCAGACCTGAACGTCGTGTAATACTGTACGTTAACTCCGTTGGAATTATTATTATTTTTTATAGACTTATTTTTTATTGGTGCTCAATTTGCCAACATATAGAATAACACCCAGTGCTCATCCCATCAAGTGCCCCCGTCAGTGTACGTTGGAATTAAACTTAAAAAAGGAGGTTGGTCTCCTGGACTTTTCTGGATGGCGAGCTCATGGCAGGGATCTCGAGCACCTCGTCCTTCTGGGACCACATTCAAAGACAAAAGCTAGTGGTGCAGGTCCAAGAGCTCCTCCTAGTCTCTAATCGGAGAGGAACATGCTTGCCAGGAGACCCCTTACACTTTTCCCTTATTCTTCAGTGGTCAGAACTGGGTCACATGCTCATTCTTAGGCCAAAAACTGGAACCATTTTCCCTGAGATCATGACATTTCCAATGAACATCTAAATTAGGAGTGTCTTAGTGAAGAAGGAATAGGGCGAGAGCGGCTTGGCGATCCCTGACCCTACTGTGTTATTAGAACCACCTGGCGGCTTGCGGGGCTCCTTGGTAGCCTCAGCCGTGGCCATGCACAACCCGGGGACTCTTAGGCCCCACTGCTAAGGTTGGTTACAGAACTGAGGAAATGTTGAATGAAACTCATGTATAATCCAAGGAAAAGAACCAATAATCCTTCTAAATTTTTGTCAGTACCTGTGATTTTTGTATTTCTGAAGAACTGTATTTGAACGGCCTTTTGCCTTCATAGAGGGAATAAAATCTATTCAGACAAATAGAAACAGATTGTGACCTGCACTGTTCTTTTTTGGAAAACATGTCTTTTATTGTGAGTATAAAGATATTTTGAGTTTGTGTTTGCTCTACTACTCAGCATCCACAAGAACAAAAATCAGGAATCAAAAAGTGAAAAAATTCAAAGTGATTTTGAGTGTCATAGAAGCCATAGATACTACATCTAGTATGTATATCATAGAAGCTTTCAAAAAAGTGGAAACTGGCCTTCTGAAATTTAATTTAAACTACTTGTTTATGAAAAAGAGATTGGTCTCAAAAGCTGCTTTCAGTTTAAATGAGGAAGTCCAGGGTTTCAGGAAGCAGGACTTGATGCGGTAGCTTCGCCTTCACAGGGTGCTACTGCTCTGCAAGATTCTCCAGATTATGGTTAGTGAGAATAGTGTTGCACAGTTTTCGGATATACTCTTTTCGGTGCTAGGTGCCAAACATCAACAAGCGCAAAAATTGTCCATATCATAGTAAGATGTCTCAGAGTAAGATGTCGCCTCAAAAAAAAAAAAGCATCCATTTCCAGTAATTTTCAAATGATTGTTAAAGATTATAATTCAGATTAAAGAAGGAAAACATAAATTGTTCATTTCTCATTATAACTCGAGCCTCCAAATGTATCTGTATTTATATTTTATAGGAGACAGACATATCAGGGTAAATCCGGCTATCGAACCAAAACACTCCTCCTATCTCTACCTTTAAAAAAAAGTAGACAATATGTTAAAATTAGAAGTCACTTACTTTTAAATGTTGTATCCTGTGAAAGGCAACTGCCAGTAATATCTTCAGTTATTCATGGATAGGTTTTCCACACTTTTCACAGTACGTGCCAGGCAAAAAACAACTTTTTTTTTAATCACTCTAATAAATAATAAGCATTTATTTAGATATGAAAGCAAAGTTTTTAAGGTATAAGATTTTCTTAGTAAGATTGGAACGATTCCACAGACTGCAGGATGGGTGGCACCCTTACAGTTTCCTACTAAGATTATATAAAATCCCAAGATTTCCAAATTTGACTCTTTTCTTTTTTCTGCTTACTCTTTTTTGGGTTTTTTGCTTTGTTTTAGAACTTATTTTCCACATTATAATTTACTGGGGGTTAGATACTTGTCAGGATGTAAGAGAATAGCATTTCTGAATTGGTGCTTTCGAAGTGAAGCCTCTCTCAATCAACTTGTCAACTGAGTAATAAAATCCCTGGCTGGCAGTGGGTTGTTGGCCAGTGGGTTCATTTGTTTATTTTCATTTGGTAATTTTTTCTGTATATTTTAAGTAAGACACACGCCCAAGGGTCAGGTCCCATTGCTCATGAGCATGTAAAAATGGGATTTGAGGACTGTAATTATCAGTGGACTGAATTATGTCCGCTCAAAACTCAGAAGTTGACTCCTAAACCCAGTTCCACCGAATGTGATCTTTCTCCCCCAGGGTCCTTGCAGGTGTGATTAACCTGGAGCGAGGTAAGCCCTTACTCCCCTGAGACCGGGAACGGTGAATTTGGGCACAGACACACACCCAAGAAGCATGCCATGTGAAGATAATGAAAGGGCCTGTAGGTAAGGAAGACCAAAGACTGCCGACAAAGCACCAGAGGATAGAGGCCCAAGAGACTCCCTCACGGCCTCCGCAAAGAACCAGGAACTGCGACTTTGGATGTCCAGCCCCCAGAGCTGGGGACAGTAAACTAGCTATTGTTCGAAGCCACCTACTTTGGGCCTCGATTACAGCAGCCCTGGGAGACTAATAATTGGTTACAATCAAGTTTCTTTCATCAGAAAGAAATAGCATTTGACTTCTCCCAAGCATTGGCTTTTTTTTAATTATTATTATTTTTTTCAGGATCAAACACAATCCAAGCGGTTGTGACTCTGCTGAAGCAAACCACTCATCTCATTGCTACCACTCTCCTTACAGGCAATACTTTAGAACAAAGATTCTTCGGAGACTGATTAAATTTTGGTTACCAGTTATGTCTACTTAATATCAATGTCACATGGGGCACAAACAGCAGGTTGTGACATTGATAAAAGAGTGGAGGTAAGGGAAAAGTTAGAACATTCAATGACTAAAACACATTTCCCCAGTACAGCTGGAGAGCCAAACCTTTTCACGTGCAAAAATGACATTAAAGACTGTATCTGGGCAGCCTGGGTGGCTCAGCGGTTAGCGCCTGCCTTTGGCTCAGGGCGTGACCCCAGGGACCCGGGATCAAGTCCCACGTCGGGCTCCCTGCATGGAGCCTGCTGCTCCCTCTGCCTATCTCTCTGCCTCTCTCTGTGTGTATGTCTCTCATGCATAAATAAATAAAATCTTAAAAAAAAAGACTATATCTGACATGAAAAAGCATGATTCAACTTCAGTAATCAAAAAAAAAAAGTGGTTGAACAGTAATTATGTTAAGAATTTTTCTCTCCATCTTCATAAAGCCAAGAAGGGCGAATTGCACACTTTTATCTCTGCCCCTTGGGTTAAAGATATGGATAAAATAGCACAATGTGCAGTCATTTGGCCGGTGGCTAGAGGCCCCAAGTGGTGTTCTTCTGCAGTCTAGACTCCAAGCCAAGAAAGGTCTGGGGCTGCCTCAGGGTATGTGAAGGCCCTCCAGCAAGGCTCAACCTGCCGAGGGAAGAAGTGGTCTCTACTGAGGAGCGAGGAACCACGGGAGGAAGGAGAGGGAGACAAGGACAGAGGCCGAGAGAACGCTGTCAGCACCATCCAAGGAAAACAGAACCACCTGACAGGGAGCTCAAGCCACACTTACTGGAAAAATTCTTTAAAGCCATCTAACTTACTTTCTTCCATTTAATTTTCACCAAGTAATCTGGTATTTATTCATTTAACTTCACAGACCGCACGGTGCTGGACAGAGGGAGTACCGGGAGTGTTCTTGTCCCTAGAAAGGAATGTGCCTCTCTGCTAATTGAAATAGCGGTATAAAGCAGATCCCTTGAGTTTAGCAAATATAGGCAGTTATAGCAATAAAAAAAAATAGCTAACACCTACAGAGCACTTGCTGTGTGCCTGACATTCTTCAAGCACTTTGTATCTACCAATTCATTTAATTCTTACAGTAAACTCCGCAAAGGAGGGATAATTATGATGCCCATTTTTATAGACAGAGAAATTAAGGGTTAGACCTTGGGGGAAGCATTTGACTCAGTTTCTGGACCTAAGAGTTAAGAAACTAAAACCTTGACCAGCAGTAATTCCCTAATGGACCCTACCTTCTCACACCTGGCTTAAAATAGCCTCAACAATCGTTTACACTCAAGGTAGTACCGCACCATGTCAGCGACTCCGTTGAGACAGTATGAAATAGCTTGTGTACTGGGGGTGCACAGGGTATGTGCAATTTTGTGTCGACACTATTACATTGCTGGTTTAGAAGTGGTATTGTAAACAGATATGCCAGTTTTGTAAGGGGAAATTTCTTTTTTTTTTTTTTAAGATTTTTATTTATCTGAGAGAGAGGGAGAGTAAGAAAGAGAGAGATACGGCAAAAATGATCAGGGTGAGGGCAAAATGAGAAGCAGACACCCTGCTGAACAGGGAGCCAGAAGCGGGCCTCGACTCCAGGACTCTGGGATCATGAGCAAAGACAGACGTTTAACTGACCGAGCCACCCAGGTGCCACCTGAGGGTGAATTTCTTTTCAAATACTCGATACTCAGACTGCAAGTGATGAAACCCTACCCCCAGCGTGTAGTAAGAGCCTTCACGCATTCCTCAGAACCCCTGTAATTCCCAAAAATGTATGAGTCAAACTTCAGTTTGAGGGGCCTGCTTTTCTTTAATAATTCTCCAGGTCTTTAGATGAACTGAAATAAGCACCAATAAAGCATAAGCACAGAACAAATCCCTATGGTTTACCCTTTACCTGTGACCAACAAAACTTATTTAAACTTTGTTATCCTATTCAGAATAAGATTTTTTTTGTGACGTTACGACTATGGAATTGGGCCCCAACTATTCTGTTATATTATCAATGTTAAAGAAATAAACATAACTTGAACAAATTAGAAAGCAAGCAATAAAAGAAGAGGTAAACTGAGGAAAACATGAACTATGGTTTACCAATCTCTGTATGAAGTCTAGTTCCCTCCCACCCCCATTACCCTTAAGATGACTAGAGAAGTTGGAGAGGAGAAGAGGAGAAGTGGTGCTTATGCGGGGGGAGTATGAGAGAGGCGCTGCCTTCCACGGGTTCTCAGCAGAGCTGGGACGGGTGCATCTTTGCTGCCTCTCCACACCCGCGTACCCAGCGCCTCCTGTGTGGCAGGCACTCTCCAAGAAGCAAAAATACCTAAGTGTACAGCCAGACAAGATCCCTACCCAGGGAGGCTTACATACACTCTGACAGTCTCGGGGTTGGGCGTACTAACCCTTTATACCACAGGAGAAGTGTAGCTATGGAAGGCAGGATAAAGAATTGACACCTACTGAACACACACTTTATACAGGGCTCTGGACTCTCCCTCAGACCCCATTGCACCCCACTGACTTGTGAGCCTAACAAACAAGACTTGAAGAGCTGCTGAAAAATCCTGCTCCTCCCTGCTTTGGATCCTAAATAGACAAGACTACATTATGGACTATAATCAGTAGTCTATAAAAATAGAAATCATTGAAATACTTCAAATCTTCAAATTGGGACAATCTGGACACATAAAAGATCTTCAATAAATGTTTTTAGAATGAATGCAGGGCTAATAATTTTTAAAACTGTCAAAAATCAGCTTCATTATTTAATAACTTGTCGTAGGACATGAAGTTCTTTGACACTATAAAAGTGTTTGTCGGGATCCCTGGGTGGCACAGCGGTTTGGCGCCTGCCTTTGGCCCAGGGTGCGATCCTGGAGACCCGGGATCGAATCCCACATCAGGCTCCCGGTGCATGGAGCCTGCTTCTCCCTCTGCCTGTGTCTCTGCCTCTCTCTCTCTCTCTGTGACTATCATAAATTAAAAAAAATAAAAAATAAAATATTTAAAAGTGTTTGTCTTGCCCTCTTAAGAGGGAACAATATCTGAAAATTACGTAAATAAAGAAAATGCTTAGAGAATTTAAGATAGGATGAAGAGCTTTTTTAGGCAAGTACTCCAGGTTCTTCTATCCATGAGAATTCTCTACAACCAAGCAAACAACCTGAAGTCACAAGAGGTCATTCACCTAAGCAGCCCCATATTATCACAACATAGATTCCATGGATGGTTGGCTGACTCTTATCTTCAAAATGAATGATGTGGAGAACCCAAAAAATAAACAATGGGGACTGTTCTCCTTTCTGAACTCATAGGATATACACTTTGCGGAGCAGGAGTAAAGAGGAAGAATTTAGTTTGCTCAGTGAAAACAAGAGAAATGGCCCAGTGGATTTGCATTCTAAATGGATTAAGTGTGCCATTCATTGATTGGCTAATTTCACTGGAGGAAATTCAATATGGAGAAAAAGAAATATAATATAATCCTCTGTCAAATATGAAGAGTCCTTGGGCAGCCCGGGTGGCTCAGTGGTTTAGCACCACCTTCGGCCCAGGGCGTGACCCCAGGATCCCGGGATACCAGGATCGAGTCCCACGTCGGGCTCCCTGTGTGGAGCCTGCTCCTCCCTCTGCCTGTGTCTCTGCCTCTCTCTCTCTCTCTCTGTCTCTCATGAATAAATAAATAAAATCTTTAAAAAAATATGAAAAGTCCTCAAATATAATATAAATTTTTTGGCTACTTAAGGAATATGAATACATGTTAACTATTCCTATTATTGTGGGCTGCATAAGATCTTCATGATATTAATGATATTATCTTCCTGCTTACCTGCTTCCTCAGGAGTCCACTGATAGCCTAGCAAAAACTGAGGGGAAAATATTTTATTACCACTATTTAGAGTAAAAATTTTAATTAACCTTCCTAACAAACATGGAAAGGAAAAATCAATAGCAAGTCATCTTGGGTGGGAATAGAGGAAATCATCTCTGCTCAAGCTGATGTTTCTTTAAACCAAGTGAAGATGCTGGTCAGTCCCCAAAATAAGATAGGGAGCAAGGAGATAAGCAAAACCTAAGACATGGAAAATGGAATTTGAGAGTGTGAGCTTCGTGGTAAAGCTTTTATCAGAATTATTGTAAATTTCTAGCACAACACACCCACATTAAAATATACGTGCAAAACTCATTCCAGAGACACATGTAACCACTCAATCATCTCTTAATTATCTCCATTAAAAGAAACAGTGGTAAAAATATTCCCAAATATTCGTGGTGTTTTTTGGACATGTACTTTCAGGTGTACACATAATGACTTGTTATTTGTATATATTGAGAAATGATCATCACAATAAGTCTAGCTAACATCAATCATCATACATGGTCACAGAATTTATCTTTCTTGTGATGAGAACTGTTAACATCTACTTTCTTAGCAACTTTCAAATATGCAATACGGTATTATTAACTACAGTCACCATGCTCTACTTTACATCCCCATGACTTACTTACTTTATAACTGGAAGTTTGTACATTTTGACTCCCTTCACCCATTTTTCCCACTGCCCACCCCCCCACCTCTGGCAACCACCAGTCTGTTCCAAATACTTTTTAACTGGGCTATGAATATACTATAGTATCAACATATAATATGAGAAGTTGATGAACAATAAGAATTACTACCTTGGGATCGTTGTTGGTAGCCATTACATTCTTTCAAGAAGTTTATGCCCAGTGTTGATGGAAACTGAAGAGTCATAATGCGTCTCCAGGAATAAATTAGAGCCTGAAGGACTAAGAAAGTTGGGAAGCATCCATGTATAAGTTCTTCTTATCTAACATTTAGGAATCTGTGTCTGGTACACAAGGAACTTAAAGATGATCACTGGATTACCTATCACACAGAAAAGGGGAGAAGAGTTTTCTAAGAACCTTTGATTTTCAAAGTCAGAAATAAACATAAAATAAATTTATGAGAGGAAGACAACCTGGGGAGCATACCAGGTGGCAAGAACCAACTGGCTTAGAACCAGTTGGCCCAAGAATAGAGGGACATTTACTGTTTCGATGAAAAGAAGAAAATAATTTTAATACAACAGTGATAGTACATTTGATTTTTCAATAATTTAATATTTGAAAACTTCTAAAAGGGATATTTCTACACATTCACATCAAAAAAAGTCATGGTTCTATCCCACATATCCATGTACATTTGTGTTTTTAGTGTATGATACACAAATAGCCTAAGCAACTCTACTTCTAGAACATATTTCTTGTATTTATTTTATGACAAATTCCCAGGCTGGAGTGGGGTAAAACCCAAGAGGCTACTGCCCCTTCCAGAATAACCATGTGGGCAGCTGCAGCATGAGAAGGTGAGCTACGAGCTTCTTGTAGACAGAACCAGGTACTATTCATCTGTAGACCTGGCACATATTACAGTGCTTGGTACATAGTCACTATTGGATAAATGTTAATTATTAAGTGTGCACCTCATAGGTTTATAACCAAGTAGGTAGCTACCTGGACTGGGAATAAGTCATAGATTAAAATTCAAATTATGTTGGTGACTTGTCCTGTGAACTTTTATGAGTCACTTCCCGTCTATTTGGTCATCTAGGAAGGAGGCTGCCTGTTGGAATATTTAATGTATCTAATGTGCATTGAACTCCTCCATATAAAAGTACCAAATAATTACTATTACAATTAACTAAAGAGCTCATCCTTTTTATTTCCCAAAGTACCTTTCATCCAAATACTTGAAAGCACTTCCCATGATGGCAAATTACTCCTAATGCTTTTCTAGAACCTTAAAACATTTTAAGAACTAAAAACATATCTATAGCTTTCATGTGTAATGATTATTTTTACCCAGTCCCAGGTGGCTTCTGTATTATTACTGTAATAACAGTTTCTAAAGCCTTTCTTTGGTCTCTTAACTTTTTTAGAATTCATGAAGTATTTACACTGAAAGGGCTACTACGTAAAAAGGAATACTGTAGTAGGCCCTTAGACACCCTATTAAGTCCAAGGTCAATCTGACTGTAACCCGGTCACTGTAGCCAGACTCAGATAAATCTGAAGAAATCTTTTGCGATTCTCCAGATATGCACAATCTCTGGATCATCACCAGCTCTGGAGACATAAGTCACCTCTGGGATTTAAGTAGCACAGAATCACCAGGAAACATCCACATTCCATGAAAGGAGCCTGAGTCCTCGGGAATCACTGACATTCTAGAATTTCTTAGTCTAGTGCCTAAGAAGGCAGGGTGGCTCAAGGCACCTCAAGGACTCCTTCCATTTCTGTTGCTTAAACCCAGGCGAGGCTTGGCTACTGGTATCTCAGGCATTTGAAGGGCCTCCTTCTAAGGACCATCTGCACGCTGAGGTCCAGTTCTGGTGCAAACCTACCTATCTGCACTGACAAAAAGAGGGAAAAAATGCCAGGAGAAAACAAAGAAGGCAGGAGCCAAACATAGTTTTAAGAAATGGTTGTGTCCAACAAGGCCGTTTATATAGAAGTCTATTAGTATTGTTTTCCAGGATCTGTATTTAACATAAAACAATAATAATTTTGAAACCAAAACACTTTTATTTAAGGCATCAAACATGAAGAGTTCAGTAGGAAAAGGAAAAGTTGGAAGGGACTTTTGTCGGAAAGCTGAAAAAGCTAAAAGCAGATCTTCATTTCATAACAGTTGTAAAAAAAAAACCCAGAAAATTCTATGATTGAGAAAAATAAAAATCAACCTCTTTCTCTCTCTTTCCCACTCTGATCTTATACATCAGAATTAACAAATTCCCCCCAAAGTACAAATGATTTCCAAATACAGACCTTTTGTAATTTTTATTTACAAATGAAATACATGTTTTCTTATGTTGCTCATTATTGATTAAAACGCATTTTGCTGAATCAAAATATTTTTATTTTGTTACACAGGCATTCATTCATGAAAAAAACAAAGAGGATGCTTCATCCCCTCTCATGATTGCTTCTTTTTTCCCAGCTTGCCGAAGGAAGGACATGTCAAGGATGAAACTTAGCAAGAGCAGGTAGAGCCGCCATCTAGGAGTCAAAAGGGCAAGACCAAGAGAATCACCAGGATGCTGGGCCTGCTATCAAGGCGCTGCTGGCAGATACCTATCAGCCACCACCACCCCCCCACCCCACATACTGTGTCATGTGAAAAGAAGAAAACCTCATCTTTCTAGTCCATTGTCAGATTCTCTGTCGCTTAAAGTTGAAAAGCCTTTGTAACTGACAAAGAATTAATAAAAGTATTTTTGGGGCACACAAACAATGGACGCTCAAAGAGGGAAGTGATACGAAGCAGAAAGAATTAGGAAAGGCCTTGAGGAAGACTTGACATTGGTGATGTTCATGAAAGGCTGCGATATAGGACGAGAGTACATTTTAGGTAAAAATTATGCTGTGAGAAAAACATAAAAAGTATTGTTTTTATTAAGCCATCTGGTCACGAAATCATTTTGCTTACAGTTTCACTTAAGGCTAATATTTGATTCATATATATATATATATATATATATACATATATATATATATATATAATGCTACCAAATATGAATATGTTTCCAATAATACCTATGATACCATAATAATCGATTTTGCCATTTTGGGGAAGATTCCCCCCAAAAGTATAAATAATGAAGCATTTTGCAACTTTAAACTCCATTCAAAATTGTATTTTCAATGCTGTTTTGCAGAACTTATATTTATTACAGTTTATGTTTATTTTTTCTTTATTTTTTTTGAACTGGAAACAAAAACATCCTAATCCCTTTTAATCATGATATATTATTATTTACTAATAAATAAAACTATTGGTAGGCAATGATTCATTGCAACCTTCATAAACCTTATTATTATACATATTCCAAAAATAAATATAATAATGAGCTCCTTGCCTCGGCATATATATATATATATATATATATATATATATATATATATATATACAGGCAAGAGGCATCATAATTACAGGATTGTGCAGTCTTAAGGTCAAAGCAGGAGGTCAGAGCTCTGATCCTAACCAGCCCAGGATGAAGCTGCTGATTAAAAAACAAAACTAAATAACCATAAAAACAAAACAAAACAAAATTTAAAAAACCTATTTCAATGCAGGGGAATGTATTTCGACCAATTGTTTATTAGATTTAACTATTTTTGCTCAGCATGGACGAGTTCATTAAAAGATGCTAATGAAAGCCAGATATTACTGTAAAAAACGAGAACTCTAGAAATTTAAGGGTGAGGATGATTAATTTGGTTATTTATTTAGAGTGCAAGAATATGAGATAATTGGTGTTAGATTTATTTTTATTCTCTGACACAACATCTAAATAGGTAATATTGGAATTTCCCCAATTGTACATTGTCAGATTTCTGAAAGCATGCTTAATTCTGCAGTAATAATAACTATGGATGCTTTGTGCCAATGCATTAAGACCAAGAAATCTGTTATGTGTCTCAGTTTTCCCAAGCAAATTAGTCTTAAGTTATTTCAGGCTTAAATGTTACAATGAATTATATAAGTAAAATAAACTGATGCATAAAGGCCTCTATGTATTTTTAATGTTCAAAGGAGAGATGACATATTAAACATTTTGACATAAATTCCCTGTGCAGAGTAGTTACAAAATGATATGTGAAATTATTATTATTTTTTTTAAATTTAGATGAGGTATGATTTATTGATTTTTTAAATTTATTTTTTATTGGTGTTCAATTTGCCAACATATAGAATAACACCCAGTGCTCATCCCATCAAGTGCCCCCCCTCAGTGCCCGTCACCAAGCCACCCCCACCCCCCACCCACCTCCCCTTCCACCACCCCCTAGTTTGTTTCCCAGAGTTAGGAGACTCTCATGTTCTGTCTCACTTTCTGATATTTCCCACTCATTTGTGAAATTATTTTTAAAAAATAAAATTCTCTAAAAGGGCACTTGATGAAAAGATGTTCAATTTTACTATGTTAGCTAATGGGAATCTAAAACAAATTAAATGAGAACATAGTTATGCATTTGATTTTGCCATTTTTTAAAAAGATTTTATTTTATTTATCTTTCTTTCTTTCTTTCTTTTCTTCCTTTCTTTCTTTTTTAAATAGACTTTTTTTTTAAAAGCAATTTTAGGTTCACAGCAAAACTGAGCAGAAGATACAAAGATTCACCATTCACCATATGCCCCGGCCCCCACACATGTGTAGTCTCCTCCATTATCACTATCCCGCTCCAGAGTGGGACATGTGTTACAGCTGAAGAACCTACATTAATATATCATTATCATCCAAAGTCCACAGTTTATATTAAGGCTCATTCTTGATACTGTATAAAATATATGATTGTCATTTTAACTGTCATAAGTGTACAAGTTATTCCCCATTATAGAGGGAAATCTTTATAAATACATATTTAGAATTAATTCCTAAAGTCAAGTTAATCCTAATCAAGTTCCTCCAACTCTTGGTAGATTCACAAAACTTCATATGGGTATTGCCAGTAATCTGTTTTCCAATGCCTCAACTTTTTTGACAGCTGGCCAACTTAGTATTTGTTTGGGATTTTGTTTTGATTTCGGTTAATTTTGTTTATATTTGTTTCTAAGCAATGGAATAAAAATACTCAAATTGAAATAATATTTTACAAACTTGTTTGTTTAATTGAACTGACAAATTCAATCATGACCGTGTTATCAAATCCAATATAAAGTACTCAGACTGAAAATTAAATTAAATTAATGGAAATTCAGAAAATGGAACTACCTATATGCATTGCCTCTATAAGGCAAAGTATGCATATCCCGAGTAATTACTCTCATCAGACAAGGTGGCAGTACCATAGAACATGCTTGAGTTACCAAAACTATAGTATTCTTTTGAAAGCTTTGAATACATGGAACTTTACAGAATAATATTTATGTTACTAAACAATGTGTAAGAAGGTGTGGCTCGTGAGTGGTACGCCATAATTGTTATTTAGGTTTCTGGGCTTGTTCAGACATCTACCAATCTACCATCTTTTATAAGGATCAGGAGAGAAGCTAGGCTAAGATTATGGCCGCCTGCTGCCTGGCTAGGGAGACGTCAACTGGACTGATTTGGTCTTCGGGACTCCTCTACCCTCTGCTTGACCTTCCCTAAGTATATCTCTCCCTCCATATGCCCTCCAAGTACACCTCATATAACCTGCCCCTCTACCAACCAGCCTCCTATCCCTCAGCTACACCTGCTCCAGAAAATGATGGGATAGACTCACTTCCATGTATAAAGAGCTGACAACACTTCATTTTTTATCATTCCTGAGTTATTTAAATTTTAAACAACAAATAAAGAATAAAGTAGTTAATTTTCTAATGTCAGGATCTTGGGAACTTGTAAATATAGTATTTTTGCAAGATGACAGGGAGTGCGGGCGGATCTTCACAGCAAAAGGGATAGGGAAACTTAGTAATCTCAAATTATTTTCAGAATTGCTATAAATATTCATTTACACTTAGGCCAGGTGAAATATTCCCATATAAAATATGACTGCTAGGATTTGCTTATATCAAGCAGCAGAACAGCAGTCCAGTTTACAGCTTGATAACTTAAGCCATAATTATTTACAAGATTCATTGCATCCAGAGTCAGCTCCACATTACTGTAATCTATAGAAAAAAATGTGGTTGTCCACAGCATATTGATGTTGGTCTGTCGCCTTTCACACTAACCCTATTGCCTATTTCACTCCTTCAGCCTGACACAGATTATCTCTTGGCTCATGCACAAAAGAAAAGAATTCCATTGTCTCATCCCAGTATTAAATGAATGAAAATAGTAATTTATGGTAATTTGTAGGAACATGACGCCAAAAAAAGGGCAGCAGAGTAGGAGGATGATTGCCATGAGAGTATTACAGTTCCCAATAGGACAGGGTGATTTGCTAAATCCTTCCAGTACTCCATGAACTGCGTGAAGAACAACCTCCAAAGTAACATGAGCTAAAATTCCAGTTCCTGTCTCTGGGACAATGGACACAGAAGTGATGTAAGATGTAGCCTCCAGGGTGGACCATGTAGGGCGGACCATGGCTGTGCTTTTAGTGAGAGATGATCTTATCCCAGGGCTACTCAAGGCCCATGTTTTCAATCCAGAGCACTACAGGATACTGGAATTTTAGGTTGTATTGTTTTCACATGGCTTGCTTGCTTTCTTTTTCTTTCTTTCTTTCTTCTCTTTTTCTTTCCTTCTCCCATTTTTTCTTTCTTCCTTCCTTTCTTTCTTGAAAATATTTTCTATTTTCTTGCTTTTTATCACCTCAACCCAGTGGCTCTCCAGTGACCATTACTGTGACTGTGTTTCTCAGGAGAAGGAGGCCCCGTAAACAGGGAGGGACAAGGGTTTCCTAAAGATCCAAAAGATTTATAGGAGAGAGGAGAGTTGCTATGACTGGGCAGGAAATTTTGTTTGGTTTTGGTTTTTAAAATATTTATTTATTTACTTATTTTGAGAGAGAGAACACAGTGAGAAGGGCAGAGAGAGAGGGAGAGAGAGGACCTCAAGCAGACTCCCTGCTGAGTGCGGAGACTGATCTCACAATCCTGAGATCACAACCTGAGCCTAAACCCAGAGCCAGACACTAAACCGACTGTGCCACCCGGGCACTCTGACCGGGCAGGAAGTTTCAAAATTAGCTATATTTAGGGGACTCTAAAGAGTTCTCTCTAACCCCAAGCCAGTTCATTTTCATGATGCAGGTCATCACAGGTTAAAGGTTAGGAATTCATATGAATCACACATGGGACAGATTTCCCTGATAAGGTAAAGAAAGATATTTTTTCTAACTCGAGAGAGAGAGCTTCTAACTCACACCTTCATGGATCAAAAGAAGAAAAATTCTAAATCTTAATAAGCTAGAATAAAGTGCTTTACATAGACCGACAGAAAAAATAAGCAAACAACAACAACAAAATAAATAAAAACAAAAAAACTTGATACATGTAATGCCTGGAAAGCAGCATCATGTAGCAAGAAGAGCTCCAGATGGGGAAGATGGATGCAGGTTCTAATTGCTAGTGACCCATGTGGCCTCGGACAAGTCACTTGACTTTCTGTGGCCTTGTTTCTGCATCTGTAAAATAAGTGGGCTGTGTTTGAGGATCATGGCTTTCTTACTGTTTTTTTTTTAATAAATATATTTTTATTGTTTTTTTAAATATAAATTGCTTTCTTATAATACTTTGTGGCACTAAGACTAGAACAGATGAATTAAGTATCCCATGTGTGTTAAATTTCTATTGCTATATTACAAATCATCACAAATTTAGTAGCTTAAAGCAACACACATTTATCTCATAGTTTCCATGGGTCAGGAGTTCGGCAAGCCTCTGCAAAGCTACAATCAAGGTGTCGACCAGCATTTTGTTCTTATCTTAAAACTTGGTTGGTGATCCACTTCCAACGAGATTGTTAGTAGCATTAAGTTCCTGTGTTTGTAGGACTGAGGGCCCTGGCCCCTTGCCAGCTCTCACTATCGGCTCCTAGGAGCCACCCCACAGTTCCTTGCCACATGGCCTTCTCTGTGGGTCATCTGATAACATAGAAACTTGATTTTTCAAAGCTAAAAGTGAGAAAGAAAGAGCCTGGTAGCAAGATGGAGTCTTATATAGTATAACCACCGATGTAACATCCCAATTATCTTTGCCATATTCTATGGGTTAGAAGTTAGTCACAGGTCCCACCCAAGCTCAAAGACAGGGGATGACACAAGGGCATGAACGCCAGGAGGCAGTGGGTTATGGGACCACCTTAAAGTCTGTCTGCCACATTTTCAAGTTTTTTCCTACACATAGTCCTTCAGCAGACGTTGTCAGCTAACCTTTAAGATATACTCCAAATCTGCCACTTTGCATCATCTCCATTTCCACCCAGACCTCCCTAGTTTGCCACTATTTTCCTCATTTATCCTATTGCAATAATCGGGCAGCCTGGGTGGCTCAGCAGTTTAGTGCCGCCTTCAGCCCAGGGCGTGATCCTGGAGGCCTGGGATCGAGTCCCATGTCAGGCTCCCTGCATGGAGCCTGCTTCTCCCTCTGCCTGTGTCTCTGCCTCTCTCTCTCTCTCTCTCAAATAAATAAATAAAATCTTCTAAAAAATATATAAAAATCCTATTGCAATAATCTCTTAACTTATCCCCCTCTGTCTTCTCTTGCCCTATTAGCTTACCACCTTACCCACATGACCTGGCTCCTGACCTCGTCTGTGATCTCATTTTCTACTCTTCTTCCCCTTTTATCTCCCCGCTTCTGCTACCACCAAGCCCATTCCTACCTCAGGACCTTTACACATGTTCTTTATTCTGACAGAAATGTTCTTCCCTCAGATCTTTACCTGTTGGTTTTGTCTCCTCATCCATTCCCTGCTCAAATACCACCTCTCCAGAGACCTTCTCTAACTACTGTAACTCATTTAGTTAGTCTCTGCCCTATTCCAGGCATTCTCTGTCTTTGTTACCCTGCTTATTTTTTGCATAACTTACTAATAAATGAAATGTGTGTTTTATTCTAGTGTCCTCCACTAGAACGTAATGTTATGAGGATAAATCACTGTATATCCAATAGTGCCCAATGTCATAAATATAAAATGAAGAAAAAATGCAAAAACGAAACCTAAAATTTTTAATTGAGAAGGTTGGCTATCTGATAATTTTACCATATTATCCTTAATTCTTACAATTGCCATGATGGATGATAGCTTTATCAATAATTGCCACCTATTCATGCTTAGCTTTTTAGAGACCACTCTTATTTGATCAACTCAATAGCAATTGTTTCCACTGAGGAAGCCTCTGCTCTGAGTCTAAATATCTGGTGAGTGCTTGGGGTACAGGTATTTTAAGTGATGGATTTAAAAGAACTCATGTGCTTTCCATCAAGATATGCAGAAGGCAATGATTTAGGAATTAGGAGGAAACACCTCTTCTTTATTCGAAACTCCTAAAATTAGCCATTTCCATCTTTGATAATGCACTGGTGGTAGCATAATATGATGAAAAAAAAAAAAAAACATTGCTCCGGAAGCTAGGAGACCTAAACTCTAGACTTAATTCTTTCCAAAGACAGCAATTTAAAGCATCATTTATTGCTTTTGGCCTCATTTTCCTCATCTACAAAATGACAGAGTTCAGCTGGATGATTTCCAATGTCCTCTATAATATTAAAATTTTTGAAATCTATGGGTTCCATCAATCTATAAAATTCTAGAAAAGGGTAACTGTTGTTTTATTTTATTCAGAGTAACTGTTGAGTTGTGCTATTCATCAAAAGTCTGTCCAACTAATCACAGCATTTATAGAAAAAAAAAGGAAATGGCCAACAACAACAGTAACAGCAAGGATGGTTTATCCTATTCCTCTGAAATTATGCTCACTGTCTTCCCGTTAACAGTCCTATTATAGTGCTGACGTTTGTCTTTCAGACTAATCATATATGTTATCACCTGCATAATAAACACCTGGGCCAAAGGAAGAGTAGTTGTTTCAGTTATCTATATCATATCTTATTCTGCAGATACCTGGTTTGGAATTCTGGCAGCATCAAGAAAACTCTCTTTTATACATTCCACAGGAATAATTTATTAAGACAGAGAACAGACTTACCAATCTAAGTCAACAAATTTGGGTAATGTAGCATGGCTGTTTAGAAAGCTTCAAGAATCTGCTAGTTTTCTAGTAGTAACATGTCACTTGCATACAGAGCACTTCAAAGTGATTCCATATGCCATGTTATTATTGCCCTTATTTATTAAATTGTACCATTTGAGATCATTTGTAGTCCATATTAAAACATTGCATGATATTTTAGTTAAAGCAATCATAACAGAAAGTTAGTTATTTAATAGTAAATTAATCATTTTTTTATTTTTATGGGTTCTCTGGTATCCATGTGAATTAAAGAAATGCTCTCCTGAGATATGTTTGCCTATGCTTAAATCACTTGAGGTTAGAACAATCCCAAAAACAACCAAGGGTAGGTTACTCAAATATAAAACATTAAATTTGGCCTCATACTTGAGGATAGCACTGTGGTTTGACATAAGTAATAGACATTATAAAAACACACAGGAAGGAAAGAGGCTGGGAAGATGGTAGAGTAGGACAATGCTTAGCTCACCTCATCCCTGGATGCAACCAGGAAACATTCACACTGGCATAAATAACCCAGAGGACAACCCAAAGACTGACAGAACAAAACTCCACAACTAAAAGTAGAGAAGTCCTCAGGGTTTAGCACCTGCCTTCGGCCCAGGGCGTGATGGAGGGGCCCCAGGATGGAGTCCCACATCAGGCTCCCTGCATGGAGCCTGCTTCTTCCTCTGCCTGTGTCCCTGCCTCTCTGAGTGTGTGTGTCTCTCATGAATAAATACATAAAACCTTAAAAAAAAGAAAGAGAGAGAGAGAGAGAGAAGAGGCCACATCTAAAACAGTAGGAAGGACAGAGACATGGTAGGGAGCTCTGGGTCATCCATGGTTGGGCAGGGGCGAGGGGCATTAAGAAGGGTGAGAAACAGGTTCTTACACCAGGGAACCTGCAAGGGGAAGACAAATCTCCATAACATTTGGATTTGAAAGTGAGAAGGGCCAAATTTCATGAGTTCTTACAACCAACAGGACTTAAAGCTTGGAATTTTATTTATTTATTTATCTATTTAGCACATGTGCAAGCAGGGAGGGGGCAGCAGAAGGAGAAGAAGAGAGAATCTCAAGCAGGCTCCATGTTCAGCACAGAGCTCATCATAGGGCTCAATCTCATGACCCTGAGATCATGACCTGAGCCAAAAGCAAGAGTCAATACTCAACTAACTGAGCCACTCAGGTACCCCAAAGCCTTAAATTTAAAAATCAGTGGACTCAGTTCTGGGAGAGCCTAAAGGGTGTTAGGAAGCTGAATCCCTGCCCTTAAAGAGATAGCCAACAGCCCCTGGAGATCCAGCCCAGAAGCAGCAGTTTGAAAACTGCCTGGGATGAATGGGAAGGAAAGTTATTTACTCATCTTAGAGCCTGTCCCAGAGAGGATAGGATCCTAAGGAGACCCTTCTATGAACAAAGGAGCTGGTAGGCACCATTTCTATTCCCCACCCCTCAGCATAAACATATAGCCACCTGGGGGAACCAGTTCAGCACCAATACTCACCAGCTAACTTACTTACACCAAGCCCCACGTCCCCATGTTTGGCAGACCTGCGCTTCCCAATCATGCCTCAGTCCCAGTGCTGCAGGTTCCTTCCCTCCAAAAGACCAGCATTAAACCTCACCAACACAGAATCTTCCAACCTGTATGCTTTGCAGGGCCCTGGTCTCTGTAGCAGCTGTGTGCCTTTTTTGGAAGAGACTCAGCACGCACAGCTTGTGGGCACTGTGCCCCCATGTGCACTTTGTGGAACACCCCTGGCTGGCCCAGGTCTCTGCAGCAACTGCACATCACCTATGGTAGAGGACTAGCACCACTTTGTTAAAAGTGAGCACCCTGCCCACTACTTTCATGAGCACGAGACATTGCTGACTTTCCTAACATATAAAAACAGACTCAGAATGTTAAAAAAAAAAAAAAAAGAGGAGACAGAGGAATATGTCCCAAATAAAAGAACAGGACGAAACCAAGCAAGAAACCTAAGCAAAACAAAAATATGTAATATGCCAAATAGAGAATTTAAAGTAATGATTATAAAGAACTCCTTGGGCTTAAGATAACAGTGGGGAACATCAGTGAGATCCTTAACAGAGAGATTAAAAAAAAAAAGAACCAATCAGAAATGAAGAACACTATTAATGAAATTAAAAATACACAATGGAATAAATAGCAGGCTAGAGGAAGCAGAAGAACAAGTTAATGACATGCAAGACAGAATAATGTAATCAAGAAGAAAAAAATGAGAATAGACTTAGGGAAATCAATGACTCCATCAAATATAATACCATTTTCATTACAGGGATCCCAGAAGAATAGGATAAGAAGGAGATAGCTATTATTTCTTCAAACTTCTCTAATCTGGGGTAAGAAACAAATATACAAATCCAGGAGGCACAGAGATCCCCCATCAAAATCAACCCAAGGAGGTCCACAACAAGACACATAGTGATTAAAATGGCAAAGGCAGTGATAAAGAAAAAAATTTTTAAAGCAACAAGACAAAAGAAAAACAATTACATACAAAGAAAGCCCTATAAGGCTATCGGTGGATTTTTCAGCACAAACTTTGCAGGCCAGAAAGGAATGGCATGATATATTCAAAATGCTAAAAGGATTAAAAAAAAATCTGCAGCCAAGAATACTCTATTCAGCAAGGCTATCATTTAGAACAGAAGGAGAGATAAAGAATTTGTCAAACAAAAACTAGGGGATCCCTGGGTGGCTCAGCGGTTTAGCACCTGCCCTAGGCTCAGGGTATGATCCTGGAGTCCCGGGATCAAGTCTCGCATCAGGCTCCTTGCATGGAGCCTGCTTCTCTCTCTGTCTGTGTCTCTGCTTCTCTCCCTGTTTCTGTGCCTCTCATGAATAAATAAATAAAATCTTAAAAAAAAAAACTAAAGGAGTTCATGACCACTAAATTAGCCCTACAAGAAATGTTAAAGGGAATTCTTTGAATTCCCATAAAGACTATAAGCAAAAGTAGGAAAAGTAGGAAACACAAAATAAAAATAAGTATATCATAAAAATGAGTCCAGGGATTCACAAAATAAAAGGATGTAAAATATGACACCATACACTTAAAATATGGTTGGGGGGGGTAGTAAAAAATGGGTTCAAACTTAAGTAACCTATAACTTACTTAAGTAACCTATAACTTAATACAGGCTGTTATACATAGGAGAGGTTATATACAAACCAAATGATAACCACATATCGAAAACCAGTAAGAGATATGCAAAGAATAAAGAGAAAGAAATCCAAGTATATCACTAAAGAAAGCAAGCAAACCATGAAAGAGAGCAAGAGAAGAAAGGATCAAAGGAAAACTACAAAAAACCAAAAAACAAGAAACAAAATGACTGTAAAAACATACATATCAGTAATTACTTTGAATGTAAACAAATTAAATGCTACAATCAAAAGACATTGGGTGATGGAGTGGACAAAAAAGCCAAGATCCACCTACACGCTACCTACAAGAGACTCATCTTAGATTTAAAGACACCTGCAGATTGAAAGTGAGGAGATGGAGAAACATTTATCATGGAAATGGATGTCAAAAGAAAGCCAGGGTAGCAATACTTATATTAGAAAAAACAGACTTTAAAACAAAGACTGTAAAAAGAGACAAAGAACGACGGTATATAATCATAGAGGGCATAATCCGACAGAAGACATAATAATTATAAATACTTATGCACCCAACATGGGAGCAGCAGATACATAAAGTGGTTAATAATAAATATAAAGGAACTAATCAACAGGTTATAAGCAGTAATCAAAACTACTAATAAACAAAAATAGCCCCCTATAATAGTAGGGGACTTTAACACCCCACTTAATAGACAGATTATCCAACAGAAAACCAACAAGCAAACAGTGGCTTTGAATGACACACTGGACCAGTTGGATTTAACAGATATATTTAGAACATTCCAACCTAAACCAGCAGAAAACACACATTCTATTCAGGTACACGTGAAACATTCTCCAGAGTCGATCACATATTAGGTCACAAAACAAGTCTCAGCAAATTCAAAAAATTGAAGTCATGCCAGGCATCTTTTCTGATCATGATGCTATGAAATAACCACAAGAAAAAATCTGGAAAGAGCAGAAATTCATGAAGGACAAATAATATGCTATTACACAACAAATGGGTCAACCAAGAAATCAAAGAAGAAATTTTAAAAATGCATGGAGACAAACGAAAATAATACAACAGTTCAAAATCTTTGGGATGTAGTAAAGGCTGTTCTAAGAGGGAAGTTTATAGTAATACAGGCCTACATCAAGAAGCAAGAAAATATCTCAAATAAACAACATAATTTTACACTCAAAGGAGCTAGAAAACAGGAACTAATAAAACTCAAACCTGCAGAAATAAATGATATAGAAACTAAAAGTGCAATAGAACAGATCAATGAAACCAGGAGCTGGTAATCAACAAATTGACTCATGAAACAAAAAAGAGGAATCAAATAAACAAAATCAGAAATGAAAGATGAAATATAACAATCAATGCCACAGAGATACAAAAGATTGTCTGAGAATAATTATATGCCAACAAACTGGACAGTCTAGAAGAAATGGATGAATTCCTAGGAACATATAACCTACCAAGTTTCTAAGAAATAGAAAATTTCAACAGGTCAATTACCAGCGATGAAATAGAATTGGTAATCAAAAACTACCAATAAACAAAAAATCCAGGATCAGATAGCTTCACAGATGAATTCCACCAAATATTTAAAGAAAAGTTAATGCCTATTCTCAAAGTTTTCCAAAAAATAAGAGAGGAAGGAAAACCTTCAAATTCATTTTATTAGTCCAATATTACCCTCATACCAAAACCAGACAAAGATAGTGAATAAAGAGAACCACAGGCCAGTATCTCTGATGAACGGAGATGCAAAGATCCTCAGCAAAATACCAGCAAGCTGAATCCAACAATGTACTAAAAAAGTTATTCACCATAATAAAGTCAGATTTACTCCTGGGATGCAAGGGTGGTTCAGGATTCACAAATCAATCAATGTGATACATTATATCAATAAGAGAAAGGATAAAAACCATAAGATCATTTCAATAGATGCAGAAAAAGCATTTGAAAGGACAACATCCATTCATGATTTTTTAAAAAGTAGGTTTACAGGGAGCATACAGCAACATAATGAAGGCCATATATGAACCCACCGCTGACATCATACTCAATGGTGAAAAACTGAGAGCTTTTCTCCTAAAGTCAGGAAAAGACAGAGATGTCCACTCTCACCACTTTTATTCAACATAGTAGTGGAAGTTGTAGCCACAGCAATCAGACAACAAAAACGTATAAAACGCATCCAAATTGGTAAGGAAGAAGGAATACTTCCACTATTTGTAGATGGCATGATACTCTATATAGAAAACCCTAAAGACTACTTAAAAAAAAAACCCATCAGAACTGATACATGAATTCCATAAAGTCACAGGATATAAAATCAATGCACAGAAATCAATTGCATTTCTATATACTATTAATGAAACAGTAGAAAGAGAAGTTAAGAAAACAATACCACTTACACTTGCACCAAAAATCATAAAATAGAATAAACTTAACCAAGGAGTTAAGTCCTATAGTTTGAAAACTATAAAACATTGATGAAATAAACTGAAGAGGACACAAAGAAATGGAAAAACATTCCATGCTCATAGGAGAACAAATACTGTTAAAATGTGTGTACTACCCAAAGCAATCTACATGTTTAATGTAGTCACTATCAAAATACCAAAATATTTTTCACAGAGCTAGAACAATTCTAAAATTTGTATGGAACCACAAAAGACCCCAAATAGCCAAAGCAATCTTGAAAAAGAAAAACAAAACTGGAGGCATCACAATTCTGAACTCCAAGGTACATTAGTGATGTAGTGATGATGTGATGTGATGTGATGTGATGAAGACAATTATGCTGTTGGCACAAAAACAGAAACATAGATCAATGAAACAGAATAGAAATGACCCAGAAATTGACCCACAACTTTATGGTCAATTAATCTTCCAGAAAGGAGCCAAGAATATGCAATGGGGAAAAGACAGTCTCTTCAACAAATGGTGTTGGGAAAACTGGAGAACAACATGCAAAAGAATGAAACTGGGCTACTTTTTGTCATCATACACCAAAATAAATTTAAAATGTATTAAGGACCACATGTGATACTTGAAACTATAAAAATCCTAGAGGAGAGCACAGGCAATAATTTCTCTGACATCGGCTATAGCAACATCTTTCCAGATATGTCTCTTGAAGGGACACCTGGGTGGCTCAGCGGTTGAGTATCTACCTTCGGCTCAGGGCATGATCCCAGGATCTTGGACCGAGTACCACATCAGGCTCCCTGCGTGGAGCCTACTTCTCCCTCTGCCTGTGTCTCTGCCTCTCTCTCCCTCTCCCTCCCTCTCTCTCTCTCGCTGTGTCTCTCATGAATAAATAAAAATCTTTGAAAAAATTAGATATGTCTCTTGAAGCAAGAGAAGCAAAAATAAATAAACTATTAAGACTTCATCACAATAAAAAGCTTCTGCACAGCAAAGGAAACAATCAACAAAACTAAAAGCTGACCTATTGAATGGGAGAAGATATTTACAAACGACCTCTCTGATAAAGGCTTAATATCCAAAATATATAAAGAACTTACACAACTGTTACTAAATGGGCAGAAGACATGAATAGACATTCTCCAAAGAAGACATCTGGATGGCCAGCAGACACATGAAAAGATGCTCCGTGTTGCTCGTCATCAGGAAAATACAAATCAAAACCACCATAAGGTATCCCCTCACACTTTTCAGAATGTTTAAAATCAAAAACAAAAGACACAAGAGGTGTTCACAAGGATGTGGAGAAAGGGGAATCATCTTGCACTATTGGTAGGAATGCACACTGGTGTAGACACTCTGGATGACAGTGTGCAGGGTCCTCAAAACTTAAAAATAGAGCTATCCTATGACCGGGCAATTGCCCTACTGGGTATTTGCCCAAAGAATACAAAGGATACATGCACCCCAAGGTTTATAGCAGCATTATCTACAGTAGCCACACTGTAGAAACAGCCTGAGTGTCCACCAACTGATGAATGGATAAAGGAAATACAGTGTGTGTATATATATATATATATATATATACACACATATATATATATACACAATGGGATATTATTCAGCCATAAAAAAAAAAAAGAGTGAGGGGATCCCTGCGTGGCTCAGTGGTTTAGCGCCTGCCTTTGGCCAGGGGCATGAGCCTGGAGTCCTGGGATCAAGTCCCGCGTCGGGCTCCTGGCATGGAGCCTGCTTCTCCCTCCTCCTGTGTCTCTGCCTCTCTCTCTCTCTCTCTCTATCATAAATAAATAAATAAATAAATAAATAAATAAATAAATCTTTTTTTTAAAAAAAGAATGAAATCAGTCAGGTAATCGTCCAACTCTTGACCTCAGCTCAGTTCTGAATCTCAGGGTCAGGAGTTCAAGCCGCATGCTGGGCTCCAAGCTGGGTATTTAGCCCACTTAAAAAAGAAAGAAAAGAAAGAAAAAAGAAGCCTTGCCATTTGCAATGACGTGGATAGAACTAGAGAGTAGAATGCTGAGCAGAATTAGTCTGTCAGAGGAAGACAAATACCATACGATTTCACTCCTATGTGGAATTTAAGAGACAAAGAAATATGGGGGAGCGGAAAAAAAGCCAAACAAAAAAACAGACTCTTATCTATAGAGAACAAAACTGATGGTTACCAGAGGCGAGGGGTGGGGGTGGGGGTAATGGGGGAAACAGGTAATGGGATTGCAGAGGGCGCCTGTCCTGTGAGCTGTGAATAACGTCTAGACCTGGTGAGTCGCTGGATCGTACACCTCAGTCTAATATGATGCCGTACGACAACATCCTGCAACTGAAGTAAAAGACTTAGTTAAAAAAAAAAAAAAACACACACACACAGACAGGAAATAACAAAGATTGGCAAAATCTGGCAGACCATGCAAATACAATGCTTATTGGAAAAATACAACAAATATGCTTTATTTTGTTTGTTTCTTGCTTTTATTTAAATGCTTAGTTAACAGATAGTGTAATAGTGGCTTCTGGAGTAGAATTGAATGATCCATCACTTACATACAACAACCAGTACTGAACCCAAGGACCCTCCTTAACCCCCGTTGCCCATGTGGCCCGTCCCTCACTCACTTCTCGCCCAGGAAGCCTCTGTTCTCTCTACTTAATAGTCTTTTATGGTTTAAAAAAGCCCAGAAAACAATTCTAAGATTATAAACAGAAAGGCAACAATTTTTATATTTCTCAGCCTCCAAATATCTCATTATTATTTCCTCGGGGTTGCTAATTCATTCAAAATGGCTGACTTCCTGGGCCTTTGGCCTCATTCTGGAAGCCTGAATCTGTGCACAGAGCCCGCTGTGAGGATGCCGGTTGGGGACCAGAAGGCCACGTCCCCCACAGCCGCTGCGCCCGCGGTCCCATGGGGAGGCATCCGGAGACCAAGGTCTGGGCCGAGGAGGTCTCAAAGGAAAGGAGAGCAAGGAGAATTACAGACATAACAGGTTCCCGAGTAATTCAGACAAAAGAGAAATAAAGAGGGAGAAGGGGAAGGATGTTGGGGGAGGGAGTCAGAGCCATCTGACGGGGCCTTGTGCGGCGGTGACAGGGACCTGCACAGAGGCTTGTCTTCGTCGTGTCGGGCAGGTAGACACCAGCTTCTATCTCCCTTCCTCCTTGTCCTCTGTGGCCAAACGTCGGTACCAGGAAATGTGAGACCCACGTTCCCTTCCAGAGCATTGTTCACGCATGGAATGGCCGCAGGACGCTCCAACAGGCTGAGTCACTGCCTCATCGAATTAAAATGTGCCGACCCCTCCAAAGGGCACCAAGCACACTTCTTATGGGGACACTACTGAAGCTGGGGGCGGGCTTGGGCCCCCGTGAGGCTGTGGCTAATTTAAGACTCCGGAAATCCACCCATCGTGTGCTCCAAGGTGTCTTGTTAATAGTGCTTTTAATATTACTTTGAAAGCTCTCGAATTTGCTATTTTTAAGATTTTATTTATTCACTCATGAGACACACAGACAGAGAGAGAGGCAGAGATGCAGGCAGCGGGTGCGTGCAGGGGGCCGACTGGGCCTCGATCCCAGGTCTCCGGGGTCATGACCTCAGCTGAAGGCGGTGCTAAACCGCTGGGCCCCCCAGAGATCCCCCAAACTTGCTATGTTAAATCCTAATCATTTTCTGCCTTCTAAGCTGAAGGCCCAGAACTTGGAGCTGGACCTGTTCCCAAAGCCTTCTGCTTACACAGGCACAGGGCAACGGGAAGAAACGTCACCCTTTTCTCTGGGTCTAAGGTCCAAGCATGGGTGTGGGGGCGGACAGGCCCCGCTCTGAGGAACTAGGGCCAAATCCTTTCACCAACCTGGGCTCCCGTTTGGCCAGTGAACTGCAGGTCGTGCCAGGTTTCCGAGGGGAGAGGAGCAGGAGTGACCCTTCTCCAGAGCCCCCGAGGGGACCGGGGCCTGGCCGGGGCCGGGGCAGGGCCTGGAGCTGGGGGGCTGCTCGCACGTGGGCAGCACTCCTCCTCGTGGCATCTGTGATCCGCATACACGTTTTGCTGGGCCTGGTTAATCTTTACGGTTAACTTCTCCTTTGAGACCTGAGCCTTCTTTGTGGCGATTTTCTATTTTCTGTGGTTATAGTGTAATTAGGAGAAAAACACTTCATCCCCAGAGGTTGGAATGGGGGTCTGGTTTGGGGGTTTTGTTTTTTTTTTTTTTGCTTATCTCTGCTCTCCTTCCATCCCAGTGTCTGTGGACGTGAAGTGGCTTCAGAGCCTGGTTGGCCCTACTACTTCCCCCCTAAAGCGCCATCCTTTCCCTGCTCACTGCAGAGGTAGTAACAAGACTGTGGCAGCAAAAGGCCAGAGTGGGAGGCCTTCCTGCGGGGGGCACCCCTGCATGCGTGGACATGAGAGGTTCCCCTGTGGCCGGGGGCAGTGCCTGGTAGAGACGGACTCAGGCAGTCGAGGGGGCTGGGAGCTTGGGCCTAGTAACCTGCATGTGACTTTAGCTAAGTCACAGGCTGGGGAGACCTGGGACGTACAGCCCTGTGTCTATCTAAGCTCCTTGAGGGCAGAGGTCTCTGTGCCTCAGTTCCTCTGTCTACGAATATGGGTAAAAGTTGGATCTGAGGATTACATTCATGTATAATTTATATAAATATAAATGTTTCTGCTTACATCATACATAAACTATAATAGTTATATATTATTATTTTATTATATATTACATTTATATAAAATTTATATTTTCTACAATACATCTTTCTATAAAGTAAAATCAAACACATATAAATACACACATATATAAATCATTGAGTATCTGGCCATAGCAAGACACCAAGAAATAAGAAATAGGGTATAATTTTGTATATTTACCCCCCACCCCCACCCCAGGGATAGCAGGAAAAAGGGGAGGGAGAGATAAGAAAGAGAGGAAGGAAGAGGAGGGACAGATGGACTGAAGAAGAAAGGACTAAGGAGTGAACAAAGGCAAACACTCCCCTGATATGCCTGGAGAACAATGGTGATTCCTAAATATGCAGGAAACGTTCTTGGAAAAATAGTACAGACGGCACACGCATCAGTGAAACAACCCCATGTGGCACACTCTGTGTCTGCCCCCACACGGGCTGTTGACACTCACACAGGTGACATGAGTGGGAGAGGCAGCCCCAGAAGCCCCAGGGCAGTACTACCACCCTGGGCCTCGTGTCTGGCGCTTGGAGCCCCCGGAACGGGGCAGGGAGGGAGCTAGAGGCAGAGGAGAAGGAGGAGACTCTGCAGCTGGTGCCAGTGGACAAAGGCTCATGCAAACAGCAAGGCAAAAGCCAGACCACCCCTTCTCCTGCCCCCCGACAGTCTGCAGATTTGCTCCTTGGAGAGCTGATACCCTGATTCTACCTACAGCATTGATGCTGAGAGAGGCTGCGGGCAGGGGCCCTCCCTGGGCCCGTTACCCTCAATCTCATGTCATATAGGCGATTAGAAGGCTGCCTTCCAATCTTTCTCCTCACTCTACTGCCCTGGCCACATCCCTCCTCTCGAAAACCTAGATTACCTAAATCCTATTAAACTAGAACCACAGGCGTTTCCCTCTTGTCGCCATACGTAAAACCACGCGATGTACAAGCAAGCACGAGACAATCCGGTTCTCTACACTTTTAGTCAAAAGCGGATACAGATCGACGGCTCCCAGTGAAAGGTCCCCTTTGTGTTCAGGCTGAGTGGGAGACTCATCTCTCTGCATTGTCACTCTGGAAGAAACTCAGCTCTCCTCCGAGTAGAGCCAAAATGGGAAAAAGAGAAAGTTAGTATCGGAGAAAGACTGGCATTGTGAGGTGCTCCTGCACAACCCCTCCCGCAGGGGCTTGGCTCCTCAGTCCACCCTGGTTGGAGTCTTGACTCTGCTGTTCACTAACTGATTCAACCCAGACAAAAACCACAACTTCAGTACTCAGATTCCTCACCTAGAAAATAAGAAGACAAAACTCCATTTTTATTTTTTTAGACATTGAATCATTTCATCAAAAAAATTAAAATAAAAAAATAAAATCTTATGTGTGGGACGCTGGGACGGCGCAGTCGGTTGAGTGTCTGCCTTTGACTCAGGTCATGATCCCAAAGCTCTGGGGCCGAGCCCCCCATCTGACTCCCAGCTCATCAGGGAGCCCACTAGCTCCTCTCCCCCCCACCCCCCACCATTCATGGGTGTGCGCACGCGCGCACGCTCTCTCTCTCTCCCAAACAAAGAAGAACTTAGGTGTGAAACCCAATAGGGTAAAGAGACACAAGAATAATTGTGTACATGTAGGGGTGCTGCAGTGAAGGGGGATAGAGCCTCATCCACTGGTCCCCTCCGCCATCTCCTTGATGGTCCCTGAACCATCACAGAGTTTGTGGATAATTGTGATCTCTCAGCTCTTCCTCCAAGAAGTCTCTAATATTTTACATATATCTGCACCTCCCTTGGTTATGCACATAGTATGCTGCAACACAGACAACTCTAGAGCATCCAAACTACGTTCTTCTTGGCCCTGGGCTCCTATAGGGCACCTCAGGACTCTCCGGGGTACAAAAACCCAAAAGGGAAGCCAGCCATTGGAGTCTGTAACCTTCCCACCCTTCACCATTTCACTCACTGTGTCTGTGCTTTAACCTGTTTTATCCTTTTTGGGGCCATGTAAAATTTCTTTTGAGAAAAAGATTCTATTGCTTTAAAAGTTCAAAATCCACTATTTTGGCACAGTGGTTCCTGAGCGCTTCTCACCTTAAAGCACAAGAAAGAAGTCTTTGACGTGTATCTCACAGCCCCACGGGCGTGTCCAGAGGTGTAGGCAGCATCTCTACCCCCTTTCCTCCCACCCAAGAACACAGAAAAGTTTGTGAGAGGTAACAGCCGTGTTGCCATAGGGATTGTCTTGAATATACGCATTTGTTCTTCTTCTGTGGCTGACACAATTGCTGTCCCTGTCGCAGTAAGCAAGAAATAAATAGGAGGCGTTAATAATACCTTAAATAGCTACCTCCTTCTTTACATAATGATTCTATCCAGAAGCAGCAACTTTATCAACCATAGAAAATGAAGTTTTCGGGGCACCTGGGTGGACATTCAAGAGTGTCCAACTCTTGATTTCAGCTCAGGGCCCGATCTCAGGGTCCTGAGATCAAGCCTAGCATCAGGCTCTGCGCTCAGGGGAAAGTCTGCTTGAGGTTCTTTTCCTCTCTCTACCTCTTCCCCTCCTCTAGCTCTATAAGTGAATAAACAAACAAATAAATAAATAAATAAAATTAATAATATATTAATTTCATTAAATAAAAATAATAAACTCTTAAAATCTTTTTAGAATAGTTAAAAACTGACAAAATATACAAAAATATAAAGTTTTGTAGCTTAAAAGAACTAAAATGCATCATCACATAACTAAGGAATATTTGCCTTCTAGCTACATGATTTGTGATTCATCTTCAAGGCTGCTTGTCAGGTCAGCAGGTCTAAGGGGTCTGATGTGAGGTCATTTTTTTCCCAATTCTTTCTAATTGATGGAGTTTAAAAGAGATGAGAATCACTAACACTCAGAGGAAGAGGAGGGGACAATATGCAGGATTTAAGGGGATGACTTGATGTTTCTTTGTGTTTAAAGTGTGTGTGTGTATAAATACATATGTAAAATATTAACTGATGCTTTAGTAATTTCCTACGAACAGTAATAATAGAGATTTTTCCAATAGAATTGCTCATAGAATCACTTAAACACATAAATGAGCAAAACCAATGTTACTAAATTTGAGACCATGAAGCCTTTCCTTTTCCTCCCTCGAGAGGGCGGGGTACCCAACACCTTGACCCAGAGAGCACCTGTTGCCTTCGAACACTGCACAGCTTGGAGCCAGAGGTGAGTATCTGTATTTGGAGTATAAGGTGAAATCTGACCCACTTGGCGTATAAGGTGAGACCTAGGGGGCTCCCTTGATTCTCCTTCATAACTTTAACATGAAAAGTTCCCTCAGATTTGTCTAGAAGGTAACTTGGGTTATGACTGAGCTGTTTTATTTCAAATTCCTTCTCATAATTTCAAACCCTTGTATGCTCTCAATTCTGGGGAAAGCACCATCCACATACCCGCCCCCCAAAAGAAAACAGAACCTAACCTGACTTTAATGGGGTTTTTTTGAGTGTAGTTGACACACAATACTACTTTGGTTTCAGGTGTGCAACTTGGTGCCCCGACTTCCCTGAACATTGTGCTATGCTTGCCGCAACTATAGCTGCCATCTGTCACCATTCGCCGTTGTCACATCGTCGACAATGTTCCCTGTGCCGTGACTTTCGTTCCTGCGACTTAGTCCACAACCGGAAACCTATATCCCCCAGTCCCTTTCACTCATTTCACCCGTCTTCCCCCCACTTCCCTCTGGCAAGCATCAGTTTGTTCTTTACATTTACAACGACCTCCCCTTTTTCCTGAGGGATGGATAGCACGATCCCGTGGAAATCTAACTTCAACTTATGACAAATGTATTAGAAATCAAATAATTTATTTTACATCAAATATGGTTCTCTGCTACTGAAATATATAATTATTTTAGTGACATACATACTGCCCTTCCTTGCCCCACCTCAAAACAACTTTTGAGGAATTCACAGAAATAAGAATATATCCTAAAGTGAGAAGTCAGTATGACTGATGGTGTTGCTATGTGCCAAACTTTCCGTGTAAAATTAGGGAAAAAGTTACACTGGCTCTACTTGACTTTTATTAATTTCATTATTAAATTTACATAAATACAAAAAGATAATTTAAGGCATGTGATTTTTTTTTTCTACCAAAGAGGTGGGTTTAGAAAAAACTAAAATTTAAGTTCAGGATAAAATCTGATTTACAGCTATACATATGTAACGTATACAAGTTTGGAGGTAAGTGCACTTTTGAGAAATCGTTGGAACCAAACCCAAGTTCTTCTGCCTCGTGCACAAGGACAGTTGCTGAGGCACGAGTGTGCAGCAAGCGGGGGTGCTTACCGGCGAGGCGGCAGGACAGGGGCAAGCCCGACAGAGGGAAGTAAGGGATCTTTAAAGGCAACTGAAAAAGCTCTGGGTAAAAGGTTGCAGTTGTGCTTATTAGTCCCGTGAACACTTAGTTTCAGCATCACAACCTGTGCCATGAAGATACTCCCTCCAAAGCTTACTGCCTGGCTTCATGACTTATGATGCTAAACCCTCGACGGAGGCTCTACCCTCTCAGCAAAATGGTCATAAGACAGCCCTGTTCCCTCTTGCTCGGCCCTACAGGACATCCCCGTCTTGCTGATCTTTTCTAACTGGAGCTGTGTACCTCTGGCCAGCACTCCCCACTTCCCACACCTCCGCTGACGTCCCCCACCCTGTGTCTGCTTCTAGGACTTTGGCTAGTCTAGATGTCTCGTGTAAGTGGAGTCATTTTATTTATTTTTTATTTTTTTAAAGATTTACTTATTCTTGAGAAACAGAGAGAACGAGAGGCAGAGGGAGAGCCGGCTCCCCGGGGAGCTGATGCGGGACTTGACCTCAGGACCTTGGGACCACGACCTAGGGCGAGGCAGGTGCCCCTAGTGGGCTCATGTATACCTCCGTGTCCTGCAGCCCCACCTCATGAGTCGGGTTCAGATTCGCTAAAATCACAGTACATGGGTGAGGGGGGCTGAAACCTCCAGCTAACCGGCATTAGCGGAATGGACAGCGGGATTCTTACGGCCGGTGTTTAGCTCAGGGATGTGGAGGTTCCGGCTTTAACGGTGTGGGGGGGATAGTGCGGCGGCCTTGCACAGAGAGAATGATCTGGGTGGAGCCTGGGGGGTTAGGGCGGAAGGGACCGAAGGCCAGAGGCTGCAGGAGGGGAGACTGAGGGCCAGAGGCTGCAGGAGGGGAGACTGAGGGCCAGAGGCTGCAGGAGGGGAGACTGAGGGCCAGAGGCTGCGGGAGGGGAGACTGAGGGCCAGAGGCTGCGGGAGGGGAGACTGAGGGCCAGAGGCTGCAGGAGGGGAGACTGAGGGCCAGAGGCTGCAGAAGGGGAGACTGAGGGCCAGAGGCTGCAGGAGGGGAGACTGAGGGCCAGAGAGAGGCTGCAGGAGGGGAAAGCACGGTGAACACAGGGCCCCCAGGCCTGCTGGGTCCGTCAGCCGGGACCCGGGGGCCAATGGGGGAGCCCGGAGAGGGAGCCCGCAGTCCAGATGCTGGACAGATGTCGCTCCCAAGCCCCTGGGTCCTTGGGGGCTGGGGCGCGGGGAGCAGAGGCGGTGCGCAGCCGGGGCCGCGGAGAGGACGGACCCGCACGGCTGCAGTGACCCCAGGCCTGAGAGGCAGTCACATAGGCACGGGTGACGAGACAGGTGAGGCTCAGGGACTCCCCGAAGTACCCAGACGGGAAATGGGTCTCCTGCAGGCCAGCAAACCGGGGTGTGTGTGAGGTTTCTTTGGGTACTGATGGGGGGATGCTCGGCACCCCGGGCAGCCCCGGATCGTGTAGGGCCTTCTCCCCGCGGCCACCCCACTGCTCCCAGGGAGCCTGGAGTTACCGGACGACTAAGTGCAGCTGCCTGAAAGCCTGACGTAGGGCGACGAGGTGTTCAAACCATTGCACCTTCTTTCCTTAAAGAACTGAAGCTAAAGCTCTGTAATTGGACCCTTGCTGCAGGCTTTGTGCCTGTGAATATCCTGAGGGAATAGGAAAGGAGCTCAGAAGGAGAGGAGAACATTTTTAAAAATATAGTTTATTTATTTATTCATGAGAGACCCAGAGAGAGAGGCAAAGAAACAGGCAGAGGGAGAAGCAGGCCCCATGCAGGGAGCCCAACGTGGGACTCGAACCCAGGACCCCGGGGTCACGCCCTGGGCTGAAGGCAGACATTCAATCGCTGAGCCACTCAGATGCCCCAGAAGAGAACATTTTTATTCAGGACCCACTAAGTCTCAAGGGCTCTATAAATATTGTCCTCATTTAAACCACAGGAACTTCCTGAAGGAGCCACGATAAATCCTGTTTTATGAATCAAGAAATTAGGCCTCAAGGTCGAATCGCTCGCCCAAGGTCACAGTGTTTTTCATGCTTGAGTGAAAAAGAACACATCTTCTCTTTACAAGCATTACCAAGAGTATGTCAAGCTCTGGGTTTAATACACGCTGATCTCAGATCTAAGCTACGAAAGCGCCTCTCGTTATAAATGAGCACCGCGGAAAGCAGCTCTTTCGTATATAAGGGCACACGATAATTTTAAATACCATCATTACACCGAAAACACACTCACCTCAAAATACTGGGACCTGAGAATAAGTGCCTTCAGACCTAGGTGCCCACGGATTCTGGAGAAACGTGGTCCTGTCATGCTCATCGTTTCAAGGGCCAAGCAGAGGGCCGAGCGGCGCCTTGGGTCATCTTATAGGGAAAGTCTGTTGGAACTCGGGTGTGAAAATCCGGAATCCTGATTTCTAATTCGCACACAAAACTCCACGGCGCCCGTAGCTGTGCCATTGCAAAGCTCCGTCCCAATCGGTGAGCCTAGAAGATCAAAGTCATGGCATGTTCCGCTTCCAGGCCAGGATCCCTGGGTCTGCTGCCCCAGGGCCAGGCCACCCTGCTCCCAGGAGCACGCTCTACTGGTTGGAACAGGCTTGGGCCTCCCCCTCAGTCCTACCTGCTCCAGGCCTAGTTTAAACAAACTGGTTGTAACTGGCTCTCTACACCTCTTACCCTCCAAATGCAATTTCATATACAAACTGCAGCTTTTGACTCACATGATACAGACTTAAGTCTAAAAATAAACACGTCCTTTCAAGCAGGAATTTCCTTCATCTCAGAAGCGGCACCAACCACTTTGACAAGGCGGCAGCCCTCCAGGCCCGGGCGGGGGGGGCGGGGCGGGCTGCACGCCGGGGTGGATGCCGCAGGTGACAGCAGAAGACCTGCAAGCGCAGCTGCAGACATGGATCGTGTACGTCATGCACCGGGTTGCAATCGACGCATTCTTCTTGGACTTTATCTTGAATTCTTTTGTAGACGTTCATTAATAATCGTTTTAAGATCTAGGATACCCAGAGGTTAAATCTCACTAAACTTCACAAAAGGAGAATCAATCATTCCTGATTGGGAACCCAACCCTTTTCCTAACCAGGATTTCATTTGCTCCCTTTGTAGATAGACAATATGATTAATTTAAGTGGATTACAGAGAAACTAGGTGAATTGGCTTAGAGAATTAACAGTTTTAAATGAGCACTTGTGGCCTGTCCACGACTATACGAGATGCTTCACCTGCTGATCTCATTGAATTCTCAGCAATCCCATGAGGTAGTTATTATGCCATGCAATCCTAAAACTACATTTTCACCCAATCAAATGCTGCAGGGCAGTGGGACCCAGAATCTCTGTTAGGGGGCCTCAGAACCTGCAGCGTAGGGGAGTTACGGGCTTTCCTAAACTGTACACAGGAAGCACACTGCTCTTAGGTTGGATATTTAATTGTTGCAGCTTGGCCAAAAATGATGTGGAGGGCCTCAGCGGGCCTCTCTCAGTCCTGCAGACCGACTTCTTGTAGTGCTGCCGCTCCGTGACAGCGCTGGAGCTTGGCCCGTGGGAGTAAGAACTCACCACGGACCCTAGATGACTCCAGGAATGAGTGCATGGTAAAAATCCATGCGATGGCTTTTTTTTTTAAGATTTTATTTATTTGACACCTCACTCTGGGAAATGAACAAGGGGTAGTGGAAGGGGAAGTGGGCAGAGGGATGGGGTGACTGGGTGATGGGCACTGAGGGGGGCACTTGGTGGGATGAGCACTGGGTGATATGCGATATGTTGGCAAACTGAACTCCAATAAAAAATTTTTTAAAAAAGATTTTATTTATTTATCCATGAGAGACACAGAGAGAGAGAGAGAGAGAGAGGCAGAGACACAGGCAGAAGAAGCACGGGACTCGATCCTGGGACCCCGGGGTCACGCTCTGGGACCAAGGCAGATGTTCAACCACTAAGTGCCCCAGGAGCCCTGCATGTGATAACTTAAAAAAAAAAAAAAAAAACAGGACGTAAGGGAAAGTCTAAATTGCATTTTTCCAATAAGAAAGAGCTAGTCCTGAAACTAGGGACCACGAGATTTTTCCAGCAAAACGGGAACTGTGTTCCCTAGCCCCCCCCAAGAGCGTGTTTTCTTTCCCAGCACCACTGAGGGGCTGGCCGTCTGACTTAGGAGGCCTTTTCCAGCCAAAATGTCTAAACAAAGCAGCTCAAATACATGGTGTCAGCAAAAACTGAAGTTGAGGCTGTCCATATTTTTTCTGCCCTTGGTGAGAGCTGAGCCAGCTGTTCCCGGGCCTGCAGCGGCAGGGCCCAGCATGGCCTGGACAGGGTGGTGTCGGGGCATAGGGCCTGGGAGGCCAGGCCGGCTTTAGGCCGCACCGATCCGCAGCTGGACGCCAGGGGCTCCCCTGGACAATTGATACTGGAGCCCGGTGGGAGCCAGGGGTCCTCCGGTCTGTTCTGGGGAGGGGGGCGGCCACCCTCGAGGCCTGCAGCCCGAGTAGAGCCCAGCACAGCCCCTCGCCTAGAGCCTGCTGCTTCCTTCCCTCCTTCCTTCCTTTCCCCCCCCCCCCCCCCCCCGATAAGTGGAGGCCTTGGGCTTTCCAGGCGACCTGTCCGCACCGTTTAGTTCCCACAAAAGGCTCCTTAACCCCGAGCACTGGCTGCAGTCAGGCCTGGGCCGCTCCTGGCCTGGGCCGGGCCTCCCTCCCTCCCTCCCCACGCCAGCTCCACTTCCCGTCATTCTTCTCCAATGACCTTTCGCCCTTTTGCAAGCGTCCCCCCAAAATATCAAGATTGCCGCCATCTCAATCCCAAAATATCCATGACCTAGAACGGAACATCCAGGATTTCTTATGAAACGGGAAATGGCACGATTGACGGCCAACGTTTCTACATGATGTTTTGCTTCCCAGGGACCAGGAGTGCCCTTGAAAGAACGACCAGCAAAGACTGTGAGGTTTTAGGGGGGAATCCAAACTATAATTTTAATAAGACTCCATTACATGAACCGACCGACAAATACCAAGTCCACTGCTCCCACCTGAACAAGAAATTGGATTTAGGCTCCACTGTCTCCTCACCACGGAACTACATGAGATCAAGTCCCCTGCATAGCCCCAAAAGGGCCCCCCTTTGACTCACAATGTGCCAGAAACATTAATAATATTGTGTAGCCTGAGCTCCCCAGGGTTCTTAAGCACAGACCCCCCTTTCAACCCAGTGTTAGCCTTGAGGAAAACGGGCTTAGGAGCACACAGACCGCACAAAGGCCCTAGAGGCTGGCCATGTTCATTCCACATTGCTGTAGTAAGCAAATCATGTCCCTTCCCCCCAACAGGAGGGGGGAAGCAAGGCTGGGCCCCACGCTCCCCGGAAATAGCAACAGAAACTTCCAAAAAATATATGAAGTCTTCAGAAAAGTTAAAGTGTGACCCATGCAAGTAAGAACTGAATATGCATCAAAGATTTTATTCAACCTATTAATGAACAAAAAAACTAGGAAAAGGGTAAAACTGGTAAACAGAGCACCTTGCGGAAGAATGTTAGACGCGGGCTCCTAGGTTAGACTTTCAGCTGCAGAGGGCCGCACCGGAAAGCAAAGCAGCCAGCCCGCTGGGCTCCTGTCACACCCAACACAGCTGGGTCTTGACTGCCAACAAACCCAGGAACTACCACGTCACCACACCACCTGGGGTGAGCCACGAGTCCAGGGTAAGCACCTGAGCCTCAGATCGGTGACCACAAAGGCCTGAGGGGGGCTGCTGAGCACTGCCCAGCAGCAGGGAGCGAGGGCTGGGGGCAAGGGGAGCAAGGGGCGCAAGGGGGGCCTCCGAGGGAGGACCCCGCAGGTGGAGGAGGTGTCTGCCCAGTGGCAGGGGCAGCCCTCCTCTGTGCCAGGAGGCCCCTAGCAGGTCTCTTTGAAGAAAAACCATAAGGAACTTCTGCAGCGGTGCCAAGGCCTGGTGTGCTTCACAAACACAGAAGACACCAAAAGGCATGTGTGGGTTGCACATTAGAATAACTGCATTTATCACGATGTTTTGGTTGGTTCAATATCCTCGTTGTGAGTCTCATGCCACACAAAGGTTACTGCCTATTAATTTAATATTTAGGCTTCTGTTCCTTTCCAGAGATAGAAAGCATTTTCTTTCTCAACTCTTTAGGTTTTGAAATTCCCCCCAAAAATCAGTTTTCTGTCTCTTAAGTCCTATAATTCAAGGGCAAAGCAGCAGGACTCCAACAATGTCTGCTTAAAAAGTACCATGATAACTTTATTATCCTAAAGCAGAATGTCTTCACTGTTAGGAAGTCACATAAGAAGAACATAAAAATGGAATGGATTTTTATTTTCCAGGATTATTTTCTTCTGCGATGACTTGACATGGAATGGATAAGATGGCCTCCACAATCCCTTTATAGTATTATAAATAAAAATTCTACAATACAACATTCTACAATACCTGGATTTCCCAAATCCTCATAGAACATATTTCAGTGATGGGTCATTGGAAGTTCTACATCTACATCATATTTTAAACTTCCTGTCATCAATACATGTTTAAAATATAAAATATCCATTAGAACACATTACACCCTGCCAACTAAATTATAGGCACCTTCAAGATTTTGATTGAAAAAACTGGTAAATTATTGTGTTGGTTCCCCCCAAAATTGAAAAACGCTCTGTGAGAATATTTTTTAAAGCTGTATTTCCCGTTTGTGAATAGTTGATGTTTTGGAATATAAAAAAGAAAAGACAGAGAATAGAACCTTTGCTATGAATTCCTACATCATAGGTAAAGCAATGGTTCTAATCTCGCTGGCAGGTTTAGAGGCCTATGGGATTCATTAAGGTGTTTCTTCAGCAACTTTGAGAGTCTCTCAATTATTTTTTATTATGTCTATACCTCATTCCTTCCTGGTCATTATCTGCAACTATCACAAAATGATGAGGCTCTTTGTTGTTCTGTTTGTGTTGCCAAAATGTATTAAATAATTAATTTCTAACCCTTTGGGTCACTGTTTTTGGAAAAAAACTTTATGCTCCTCTTTTAAAGCTAAGTTCTGTTTCGGTGTGTTTTCAAAACATGCCTTTGGAAAGTCCTTTCAAAATTAAAAGCAGATGGTGAGAAAGCTCTTTGCCAGTTACTGAGCTATAAACTGCTGGCAGTCCAAGTGCGGTCAGGGAAAAACAACATTTTATGTTAAAAGCTGACTTCCAGGAAAATTATTCCAATCTGTTTGGAAAAGGACTGTCAGAATTTGTGCTGTTGGGCACATGGGGTGAAGTCGTGATCTATCTCTTTTCTTGCTTAAGCAAAGGGGTGCAGAGCCGGGAACTGGAGAAAATGTATTTTTGGATCTCTAGAAAATTCCTAATCCATTCATCCAGTGAATGCTATTTCTATCTTCTAACACACTGTTCCAGAATCTGGTGATAATTAGTGAACTAGATCTACAAGTTTCCAGCCCTGAAGACTTTACAGCCTTGTAGCTGAGACAGACAAAAAAGTAAGCAAATAAATAAAAAATATAATTACAGATTATGATAAGTAACACGAAGGAGATAAAAAAAAAGTTCATGATACGTAGTAGTGGGGGAAAGAACCGCCTTCGATAAGTTTGTCAGGAAAATCCTCTCTGAATAACTGTATTGATTAGCATTTCCTATAAATAACAATGGCAATGACAACAAAACGGGCTTTAAAAAGAGAATTTATTGAGTTGTTTGGGAATAAGCTAAATTCTGCAGTTTAGTCTAACAGCTCAGAATCATTCCAGAAAACTTTCTTCAGCCCACCTCCCAGCTCTGCTTTCTGCTTTGAGGAAGTCATCCACAGTCGCTACTCCGTAAGCCTCATTACCCCCCCCACACACATACGCTCCCACTCATGAACATAACTACCATCCAACAATCTAGAGAAACACAGAGGTCTCTTCCAAAAGCTCTCAATGAATAGAAAGGAACTTTTCTTTATAGGAAAACCCAATAAATGTCTTCTTACATCTCCTTAGCTCGAACTGGGTTATAGGCCCACTGCCGACCTAATCATTCTGGCCGCGGCAATGGAATATGCTTATTGTCTCAAGCCAGTTAGGACCTCACCTGGGGTCCATCCCACCTAATCCACAAGCTTAAAAGTGGGGTAAGAATGGAACTCTAGAAGGAAATTGGATCCCTTTTTTTGCCAAAAGAAGGATGGATAGAGGTTGGGTACAAAATGACACATGCCTCTGTAAGGAGATGGCATTTAACCTGAAAGCTGAAGAAGCCAGCCATGTGCTAAGCCAGCGAGGCAGGGTTCCACGCACTGGAAATTGCAATGAAAAGGCCCAAGGCAGAAAGGAGCTTGGCATGTTCAAGGGACAGAGAAGTGTAGGCATTTATAAAATAAATCATTACTAAGCTCTGATAATTTAATCAATGACTCTTTTCTAACTACCGAAGATAATTGAGTGGGAGCAGGTCAATTCTAAGGTAACCTGTGTACCTTTGATCTGCTTTTCCATATTCAGATTATTTTCCTTAATATAATAAATAGCTTTACATGAGCTCTTTCAATAATATAACACCATAATATAGCATAAAATGTCACACATGACATAAATAATTCTATACAAGTTTCATATTTGATAGTTATTCAGGAAAAGTTGGGGAGAATGTCTGAGTGAGAAAATTTTCCTTGAGTTAGTTGCTGAAGATTTGCTTGAATTATGGGGTTAGTAGCAGCAAATACAATTGCTCTTCTAAAATGTGTAGTAAACTGAGAATAAACAGTGTGCTAGGTTTTACTTTAAATGCTAAAAGTTAGGCTGAAATTGAGTATTTTCAATGATCATTTAGTTGATTTCTGAAATCGCCTTATTTGAAAATCTGGTGTAGCTCAATGGAAAGAGAATAATTTTGAAATCAAATGAGGCCTCCATTTCAGCTCAGCCAGTTGTAGTTGTTTGATTCTAAGCAAGTTGGCAAAGCTGTCAGAGCCACAGTTTGATCATCATTTTACTATTAGTAAAATAGTGTGCCAATCCCCACCCCCAGAGGTGTGTTGAGGCTTAATGACATATGTATGTGACAGTATCCAATAAAATATGCTCAACGGAGCATGTTCAGTAAATGTGACAGTTTCTTCTTCCTTTCTTTGGGAACTTTAACTTGAAATAATGGTCAATGAGTGGATGAAAGAAAAAAAATTCTTGTACTTTGGAAGAAACTGAGTTTCTCAGAATTATTCGCCACCTCAAAGCTCTGAGAGCGATTAGTAGGAGTGAAATGGTGGAAGAAGGAAGGTTAACACTCTCAGTTAACTGTTGAAAATACATCACTTCCAGATCTTCGTTAACTAGCCCTCCTTCCCACCCCCATCAGCCGTTTTGAGAAACAGCCTTCACTGGAAGTCTCTCGAAAGGCAGGAGGACAGAAAGGAAAATGGAGAAAGGAAGAGGGGAAGAAGAGACATCACTCTCTTCCCATCAACCTAGAAAATTGCCTTCCCACTGTTTTTATTTTTTATTTTTTTTAATTTTTTAAAATTTATTTTATTTTTTAAAATATTTTATTTATTTTTTAAATACTAAATTTATTTTTTATTGGTGTTCAATTTGCCAACATACAGAATAACACCCAGTGCTCATCCCATCAAGTGCCCCCCTCAGTGCTCACCACCCAGTCACCCCCACCCCCCGCCCACCTCCCCTTCCACTACCCCTAGTTTGTTTCCCAGAGTTAGGAGTCTTCATGTTCTGTCTCCCTTCCTGATAATTCCTACCCATTTCTTTTCCCTTCCCCTCCATTCCCTTTCACTATTATTTATATTTCCCAAATGAATCCCACTGTTTTTAGTCAACCCAGTATCCATTCCCACTCAGGCTTCTCGAAGAGAGGGTATGGCTCTATCTTTTTCCTTCTAATTTTTAAAAATTTTATTTAAAATGCGTCTCCCCCTACACTCCCACCGAACACATAAGCATTTGAAGTAGAAAGTTAAAGGTCTAATTAATCTCACCTCCCAGAAAAATCTATTATGCCTCATGGCAAAACTTTTTGATTTTTTTACTTTGAATATCATAAAAAGGTAGATGATAGGTAGCTAGATAAAATAAATATACAGTTATAAGGAGATCAAACTGTTTTCCACTTAGCAAAGATATCCTTATATATCAATATTCACTCATTCATGATTTGACAAAAATGTATGAGCTCCTACTACACACCACGTGTTGTTCTAGGTACATGGAATAAACATTTAGATCCCTAAATCTTCATATCCAATAAAACACATTATTTAAATTCAAACTGATGACTTCATTTTGCCTTATGTAAATTTTGTTTTGTTGACTTCAGGGACCTTAAGTCAATTCTTAGTTGACATGAGCCAATACAGGTCAGAAGAGGAAGGCTTCCTCTAAGACCCAAGCATCAATCAGGAATCCAACAGAACCGCAGACATTACATTCTCAGAAACAGTTTTATCATCTTGTGTATCGCCCATCCAAGAGCAAATTGATCCTGTTTTATTAGCACTTTTCCCTAACCGGAGGGTTAGAGGGGTACATAGGGCAGATCTATTGCAATGCTCTTAGCTCATAGACCTCACTTGTCATAGGATTTCCTGGTCCACCTTTGATTTTTAGAGACAATAAAGGAAGCATAGTGTAAAAAGTCAAAACACTTGATTGCAAAACTTCAGAGCTAGAAGAAATACTTAAAAAATCAGGTAGCCCCAGTCTTTCTATGAGAACACCTACAAATGACAATAGGGATCCTGATAATTTGCATATTCATTTAAATAGATAATTTAGCTCATATTAAATTATTAAGTCATATTTCCTCATTAGTCTTTATGCTCGGGATTATAGAGCAAGACGATTGAGCCTAACCCTATCCCCCTCTCGTGGAAGCTATTTGGTGATGGAGTTAGGACGTAAGCCCAGATAGTCCAAGGCTAGAGACAAAGCTCTTAACTACTTTTACCTCCTCTTGCCACTCAAAACTGGTTTCCTGAGTCCTGATACACAGGATGTTGCCAAGAAAACCAGATGTCACCTATGCGTGCAGTGGCTTGTACTACAAAAGAGGAGCTTCAAGTTTAGTGAGCCCGACTTTTTTATAATGGGCTGTAAATCTGACTGAGTAGGTTTTTGGATGAACATCTGTTTCCATATGTCCCGGGTAAAGACCTAGGGGTAGGATTGTTGGGTCATAGGGTACGCGTATGTATGGGTACCCTTGAAGATAGGAACAAAGGCAAGTAGCGCCTCTTCTCCTAAGTCATGGAGAAATGTGAGCAATCAGTCAGATGGCCTATAGCAGGTGTTCGATAAAGAGTAGTCATGATAATCAAACATATCGTTGCCTATGACCAGCCCTGGAGAAGCTATTGGGTCATCTACTCATTCCAGAGAAGGGATTGAGGATTTTGAAGGAGTGTTCCTTCCCGCCTCTAAGTTGAATTCATCATTCTAATCATTCTAATGATATCAATAAAATAAAATCTAGTGAATGATGCTCACCACGTTGACAGTGGCCGTTTGCCCGACATTAGCCTTCCGCAGCACTTCCCAGCTTGCAGCTGTTCGGTTGAGCGACATGGTTGAGGGAGCTCAAGCCACACTCGTATTCTCCTGTTCCTAACTGGCCGTAGACAGCACGCTTCTTTCCGTTCATTCCCATTCCAGTTGGCTCATGATCTTCCATTTCTGCCCTACAAATTTTGGACATGTTTAGCCGGCTCACATAGTTGTGTAAGCCTGTAAAAGTGTGTATATGTACACACACACACACACACACACACACACACACACACAATTATGCACACCACTAGTTATGCTTCTTTGGCAAATGCTGAAAGATACAGAATTTAGTACCAGAGATGGTCCTGGAGGAATAAAATGTAAGGCTGAGTTCTTTGAATCAATCCTGGGTTTTCTGGAATTGGGTCTCTAATCTGATTAAATTTAAGGGCGTGTTAGCCTGCTCCCACTGGTAACGTGGGCATGGGTGAAGAGGGCTGGTAGGGAGAGGGTAGAGATAAAGAAGGCTGCGCAAGGCACAGGCCGCTGACCGCAAGGGATATGATCACAGACTTTCTGTGAATCCCTCAGCAACAATTTATGCCTTACCCCACATTTTTCCTTCTCCGGGGCCTGCAAATCCTGAGTCTACTGAGATTAGCAGAGTGATATTGTTTGCTTCTCGAATCCCTCCCTGCGGGCACCTAAGTAGGTAACGCCACTGTCTACTAAGTTAGTGACCATTCCTTGATCTAACTTCCATCTTCCATCTCCCCAAACTGGTGAAATCTCTTCTGTCTCCTTCCATTCTCTCTCTCTTTTTCTTTTTTTTTTTTGGAGTTCAATTTGCCAACATATAGCATAACACCCAGTGCTCATCCTATCCAGTGCCCCCCTCCTTCCACTCTTATCAACCTCCAGGATTCATTTCTTTTCACTTGTATGTTAGAAAAGAAAAAAGGTAAAAGATGTGTTCCATCAATGATGTTCAGCAGGAATCCCATATTCTTATTTTAGATGTGTGTCAGGACTGATCCGTTTCCTTATCAACGTTAGAAAGTATATATACACAGATCTGAAGTTTTAACCACATTTCCAGTTGATTGCTTTGGTTTTGGTTTTGGTTTTTGAAGGCTTGCAGTTAGCAGGGGACTAAAGGATTCTAGTGTTGTGCACGAAAATTACTCATCCTGCCCGATGACCTCCTTGCATGTTCTGTGTAGGAAATTCATTAAAACCAGAGCTGGGAACTGACTAAACAACAAGGCCAACCCGTGCCCAGAGCCTCGGAAGCCCAGCGCCCGCCGCCCGCCGTGGGAAGGGTGCTCCTCAAGTGATGAAGGACTGGGAGAGCTCTAGAGGGTCAGAGAGCTGGGCCCCGGGGGGCTGAGCACAGCCTCCAAGAGATGGAGACAGGAAGTCCAACTGGACTGCTTCCCTTTTTTTAAAAGGTATCATCACAAATGACAAAATGACAGTAATTTTTAAGGTAGGAGGTGGATCATAATTCCTTCTGTTCTTTCCTGTGATGTGCATGTTTAACATTTTTCATAATAAAATATTAAAATAATTAAAAGATGATGTGTGCCTCTTGATAAGAGGAAGACAGGGTCAAGTTGTCATTTTAATTTTGGGATAACATAAAACCTAACGAAGAGATGCGTGAGTGTACCTATGACCCAATCCGCCCTCTTGTAAACAGTTGTCCCGGGATCCCTGGGTGGCGCAGCAGTTTGGCGCCTGCCTTTGGCCCAGGGCGCGATCCTGGAGACCCGGGATCGAATCCCACGTCGGGCTCCCGGTGCATGGAGCCTGCTTCTCCCTCTGCCTGTGTCTCTGCCTGTCTCTCTCTCTCTCTGTGTGTGACTATCATAAATAAAGAAAAAAAATATTAAAAAAAAAAAAGAAAAAAAAAAAACAGTTGTCCCTTGGATCCTCCTGCTCACTCACATGCATTCTATGTACGGACAGATGCATAGAGACATAGATTTTTGCCCAAACATTAAAGGGCAAGCTGCGTATACCAAAGCCCTTTACCTATAAATACTACAGTTTCTATTTGTTTTGTTTTTTTTTTAAAGATGATGTCTCATATACACACAGTCCACGTAAGCTACAGTAAGCCTAACACTGCCTCGGGATTTCATCTACTACCTCTAACAGCTGTCCACCTATAAAACAACGTCCGTGACAGTGTTTGCCCTCCAGAACCTGAGCCTGTAGGTGCTTGTATGTGGTCTTCACATCTCTAGGCCGCATCCCAAGGCCGCGGGGGTAGGCCTCAGGCCTGGGCCCTCCGCTGGCCAGGCCCGTGTTCAATGGTGCGTTCCATCGGGCCAGCAGGATAACCCTCCATCTCCTCTGAGAAGGGAAACTTTTCTTAAAAAGAGGTTTCTGAAAAAAAAAAAAAAAAAAAGGCTGTGTCTGTACAACTTGAGAAAGTTACTTAGGCCACAGGCTGCACGTCCTCTGAGAAGACTGGTCTCTGTTTCTCCGAACCCCGAGTGCTTATTCTCTCCAACGTGTCTGCTCTTCAGCACCAAGTGCTCCCTTCTGGTGACGCCACGTCTGGGATGGTGTTCACACCAGATGGAAGTATGTAGCAGGCAGTGCCGCTGCCTTGGCTCCTGGCCCAGGCTGGGCGCAGCGTGAGGCCAGGGCAAATCCACTTCAGAACCTGCTGTCCGGGGTGGAAATCAGCCGCCGGAAAGCAAACTTTAAACGTGACAAATAGGTCTCCCTCTGAAGTGGGCACCCGAGGCAAGGAAAGGCCCTCTTTCCAAGTCTTCAAGGAGCCCAGTGTGATGACACTGCTAGGGTAGGGGGTCATCACACTGCTCTCCGTGGCCGAAGTGGTCATGGTGCAGCCTCTCTGCCTGGAGGCATGAAGCAGAAAGGGAGGAAGTCGTTTGGATTTGGTAAGTAAGGAGGAAGAAGGAATACAAATGGAGGACGAGCCAGCTGGTTGGAAGGAATGGGAATGTTCCCATTTTCCTCAGTCACGTCCCTACACACACACACACACACACACACACACACACACACATCCAGGCCCCACCTTCCTGATTCTCGAGGCTCATCAAGCACTGTGAGCAGACTTGCCATTCTGGGGCACACGTACAAGGATCCTGTCCTTGAGCCCAAGACAGTGTTTATAGAAACACTGTCAAGCATGGCCTCACTCTTCCCCACTCTGGGGAAGGCAACCCTAACGTGTCCCTTCTAGCCGTGCTTGATGACATGTAGGATGTGCACACAGTCTGATGATCAGGGTTGAGGCATTGCCTCGTGATTTTCGAGCTCTTGGTGGATCCCTGGTAGATCTCCAGAGACACCTATAGTTCAGGCAACAGAGGGGAATCCTACACTTTACTCCCCAAGTGCAGTGGTTCTACAGATTGCTGTGGACCCTGATCCGATGCTTGCAAGACAAAATAGTCAAGGATACCGAGTAGGTCCTCATCTTCATGCATATCCATGTCACCCTGATCAAAGCCGCGGACTTGCACAGGGAGTGTCTGCAAGCAAAGAAGACATCAAAGGGATGGGACCACAAAAAAGGAGGTAAAGGTGACTCATGGGACCCAATGAAAGGTAAAGTGAAGGGAGCCCTTTGAGCTACCTGCTGAACCACCACCAAATCGCAGGCCTGGGGTGAGAACATAGAGCAGGGTAGCCGATCCTGTCCACATCCCCGTCTCATCACCCTACCCAAGCACCCAATTCATGGGCTTAGAACAGCAAACTTTATCTTTTACGAAGAGCGCCGGTCTTATGGAGGAAGCAAAGCCTACCATTGGTCAAGATTAATTCCAACTATTAATATAGCAAATAATACTGTACATCCCTCATTTTATTTGATTCTCGTAACTTAATGCTCAGAGAGACCAAGTTAACCCAATGAATGAAAAATCCAGTACTAGAGAAACTCAGATATGACCATCAGTCTGGGGATCTTTGCCATGAACCTGCAGATCAAGGACACCTAACCAAGGGCTTAATGACTAGTCTGAGGACAAATCCAGTCATCCCTGCTCCCAAGATTTTTTTCTTATCTCTAGAGATACCAAGGGGATGAGGCAATCAGACAGGACTGACAAACACAGGAACTCTGCTTCTAGCACTTTGTTTCTCTTTACCAGGATCCATCCCTCATGAAAAAGCAGGGGGGCAAAACTCATTAGCTGAATAGAGGAAGAGCTATTGCTCTTTTAAAATAATGTTTTCAAATACTTTGTGCTCACACCCAGGGCTCACGGTGCCACCCAGGGCTCCCAAGGGTCATTGTTCACTTTGTTTGCAGTTGTGCTCCAGAGGTGATAATGGATACAGAATACAATGAGAATGGGATCCCTAGATTGAAAGAATCCCAAGCCCTACACCCTACACCTAATAAAAGGCCGATAAAAAGGCATGAGGGGATTGGTAGCTTGGAGTGGAGTAGCTCAGGTCTACACATTTTTGGAGAGTGGTGTTTTAATGTTATAACTTGTCAAAAAAAAAAAAAAAGCATGTTGGTGTTTTAATGTATAGTTCCCACAGGCTTATTAGCCATTTGTATTTTTTAATTAATTTCTTGCTATCTGTAGCTTATTTTTTTATTTTGTATCTGAATTCAATTTAATTGACATATATTGTACTTTTTTTTGTTTCAGAGAAAGAACTTAGTGTTTCATCAGCTGCATGTAACACCCAGTACTCATTCCCTCAAGTGTCCTCCTTAATGCCCATCACCCAGTTACCCCATCCTCCCCACCTCCCTCCACCAACCCTGTTTGTGTCCTAGAGTTGAGTCTCCTATGGTTTGCCTCCCTTTCTGTTTTCATCTTCTTTTATTTTATTTTTCCTTTCCTTCCCCTTTGTTCATCTGTTTTGTTTCTTAAATTCCACATATGAATGAAGTAATTGGGTATTTGTCTTTCTCTGCCTGACTTACTTCACTTAGCACAATACCCTCTAGTTCCATACACATCATTGCAAATGGCAAGGTTTCATTGTTTTTTTTTTAAATGATAGTATTTTTTTAAAGATTTTATTTATTTATTTTTATTAAGATTTTATTTATTTATTCATGAGAGACACACAGAGAGAGAGAGAGAGAGAGAGCCAGAGACACAGGCAGAGGGAGAAGCAGGCTCCATGCAGAAGCCTGATATGGGACTCGATCCCAGGTCTCCAGGATCACACCCTGGGCTGCAGGCAGCACTAAACTGCTGCGCCACCGGGGCTGCCCAGTTTCATTCTTTTTGATGGCCGAGTAATATTCCACTTTTGTCTCTTCTGTATTTCAAATATTTTTCCCAGTGTCATTTGTAGGTAGCTTTTGTTTCTGCAGCATTTTGCCATGTAAATACATTTTTATGTACCAACTCTGCCAAACATTGTATTTTTGACAATGTTACAAATTCAGATAGTTTTAAATACCAGGCAAATAACACAAATAAGTGAACTGGAAAACAACCTTTTTACAGTAGGCAGAAATTATTTATTTAAACAAAGGGAGAAAACTCTTAGATTGTGAACATGGCTGAGGAAGTTTTTCATATGCTCCAAGAGTTTTGGCAAAGGCACCACAGGCCTTGATAGAAGGGTACGCACGGTCATGCTGGCCTTGAGGATTCTTCAAAAGCACCACAAAGCTCTAAAAGAAACTTTTAATGACTAAAACGGAGAAGTTACTGGCTTAAGTTGGGACTGGCCATTTCTCACATGTCTACTTTGGTGAAGAAGTACTTCTTGTTCATTGAACTTTGATGCTTTGGATAGTGCGTAGAGAAACATGAGGGTAGCTCATCAGGAAATATCCCCAGAAATGGAGAAATTTGCATTGTCTGTCTGTAGTGATTATGAGTAAATACCTCTACCCTCTGTTCCTTTTAAACCCACTCTTTCACCCTTTGCCTAGCTAATTTGTACTCTTCTGGTCTCATCTTAAGGCTCTCTCTAAGCTTTCCCTGACCTCTCCCTGTCCACCTCACGTCGCACCTGTTTTGTTGCTCCTCATATGTTCCCATAGCAAATTGTACTTTCCACGTCACAGCATTTATCACTTCAGAAGATAACTATCTGTTCACCCATCTACCTCCCTAACGACATCACATGCTACTTGAGGCAAAGACAGCTGCCTAACTTGTTCACAATTATATTCTCAGCACCTAGCCCAGCACGAAGTAGAAGCCAACATTTATTTGTGGCACAAACAAATAATGTGTGTGTGGCTCTGTAGGAAGTACTGCATCTGCCTCATATTTTCATTCTGCATAGAAATTTAGAAGACATGTCGGATTAAAAGTTGTCCTCCACACTGGACCGAGAAATGCCTCTGGTTGGGCAATAATTCAGCATATGTCTCCAACTGAAAATTGGGGAACCATGAAAACAAACATGTGGTCATTTGAATCTATCTCCTTGTTAGCTACGGAGAGCTCAATTTGCATTCCAGAGAATTATCCATGTTCCTCCTATTGTTTATTTATTTTAACTTGAAAAGGAATCAAAATGTTAACATGGAACACAAACTGCTAAACAACATCAAGTGGCGGGGGCAGGGAGGAAGAGATGGAAATAGCAAAAAAACAGTAAAAATAAACAATAAAACAGAATTTCAAAACACAGTCTTATTCTGAGACAACAGAGAACTACCTGAATGGTTCTTATGATGTAAAATTTTGACAAGTTTGTTGGACTTCAAGAGAAAAAAATAAAAGAGACTTCTTGATTTGAATCTAGACTTTTTCTTAAATATCAAACAAAACAAAATACTACCTTTCTTTTTCCTCAGCAGGGATCTCAGCCAAGAAAGAAAGAGAGAGGAAGGAGGGAAGAAGGGGAGAAGAAGGGAAGGGAAAGAGAAAAAATCTTGAAATTTAGTGTCTTTTTTTTAAGATTTTATTTATTTATTCACGATAGACATAGAGAGAGAGAGAGAGAGAGCCAGAGACACAGGCAGAGGGAGGAGCAGGCTCCATGCAGGGAGCCCGACGCGGGACTCGATCCTGGGACTATATAGGGTAAATATAAACACAAGGAAATAGTGAAAAGATATGATGAACAGACTCCAGCTTCAGAATAAAAAAAAAAAAAAACTTTACCTGTTAATGATTTTTTAAACATTTTTAATGCTTTTAGAAAAAAAATGGTTCTTCTCTACTCAAGCTAAGCAGTTAATCATATAGGTACTTCGGGGGTGTCTGTAGAGCTGACCCCTGCCAATTATCTCCCTACCTACCCCTCCCAGGCACACACACACCTGCCACAACCATAACCCCACTGAAAAGACCCATCTTAGGCAGCACACGATGTCCCTTCCCTGACCATAGTTGACTGAATCAAGGCCAATCTTCCCCCACTATACCAATCAAGTATAATCTCTCAATTCGAAGCAACAGACACTGATGTTAATTTGGCTTTAATTCATCTCTCTTTATGGACAGAATAAAGATGTTCAAACCACTAACCTGAGTACTATTCTATTACAATACAGCAAAGAAAAAAAAAAAGAAGTGGGGCTGGAGAAGGAGGAAAGGAGGAAAAAGAAACATACTCAGGACTTCCACACAGTTGGAATAAATGTGCACTAACCCTAGATATGTTCCCAAAGTGATTCAAAACATTTTGACCTATCGAAAGCCAAATCTTGTTATTGGGATTGGATATTTATAGATAGTAAAAATATATACTTCAAAGCAATTTACTGGTTTTGAAATGTCTAAAATGGTTTCAGCAGCCTCAATTAAAAAGAAATTTATACCACATCATTCAGTCGTTATGAAAGTAGCCGTGAATTTTGAATTTAAGTATGAATCAAGACAGAAAAAAAATCACTTTCTTCAGAAAATATGGAATAAAACTATTCCATAAAACTATTCCATAAAAATATGGAAGGAAATAAAGCCATTTTCAGGAATAGTTGACAATTTTTCAAATATAAAGATCCGTTAAAAGGTAATGATATAGTACATTTAACTGAGTTCTAGGTAGTCTAACATAATTACAAAAACTATGCTCATGTATTCAACACTTACAGAAATCTAGCATATTCCAGGCCTCTGCTAATCACTGAAGATACAGCGGTGAGCAAAACAGATATAACTCCCTGCCACATGGAGCTCACGTGGTTCAGGGAGAAAATAATAAACAAAATAAAATATGCGATATAGTATATTTCATGGTGATAAAAGTAATATTAAAAAATGAAATAAAGAAGGGGATTGCCAGGGAAATCCTCAATGAAAAACTTACATCTGAGTCAAGGTCTGAATGGGCCTTTACATCCATCCATGTAAACTTTTAAATTGAAGTGATACTAATTTCATGAAAACAGAAATGTGAAGGGTGCTCTTCTGAGACAAGAGCACATTCTCCACCCTTGGAGTGGGGTGCGGTCACTGGGCCTCCATCCCCTGGGCAGGTGCCTCCCATATTCCCGGGCCCTCTCAGCCAGAGTCAATACCCTTTTGTGGCCGACCTCTCTCTCCTGCGTGCAGATGTCTGTGAATACCCGGCTTTCTCCCCAGGAAAGTGCATTCTCCCTGGGTTGGCTGGGGGTTTGTTGGGGTTTGTTGTTGTTTTGGGGTCTGTCTGCCCCACATGTAACACAAGGACTTACTCATTAAAGGCGCTCAACTTTTTTTTTTTTTTTAAGTGAACAGATCCCAGGGTCCAAATAGTTGACAATAAGCATGAAGACCTGGAAGACTGAAGACCTGAAGACCTGTATCTCAACGTTGGCTGGGCTACCCATGAACCAGAGTAAGATGTTTTCCACCTTTAAGTCCTTCAAGAGCTTCTCCTGGCCAACAGGAAAGCAGTCAGGGACCCGGGGCAGGTGTTCAAGCAGCTGGCCCTGCTGGCCCCTCACCCCCAGTGCGCCCCAACTGCCCACCCGGACCTGACAACGGGCTGACTCCCTGAAACCACGTCTCTGAGCTTGCACCCGAGGTCGCGTTGGCCTCCTGGTCTGGCAAATTCCCACCCATCTTAAGAATCTGTGCTAGTTTTACTTACTCTGAAAAGCCTGCCTTTATTTCTCCAAGTAGAATCATCCTTTCCACTGAGGTCCCATTTTCTAAACCTTGGCTACAATATTCATCACAGTGTGGTACGAGCCTGTTCTCACCTGGACTCTCAGCTTGACTGAGAATTCTTTGAAGTTAGAGACCACCTTACTCACCCTTGTACCGTCAGTGGGTAGCCGCGGTCCCAGGTGTGCAGGCGTTACTCAATAAGCTTCAAATAAGTGAATTTTGAATGGATTTTAAATATTTGCTTAAGAACATTCAGCAAGATACTGGCAGGGAGAACAAAAGAAAAGTCTCTAGTGTCTTTTTTCCTAGGTATCATTTTGCACATTGAATAATATGGCTTGCATCCTAAAAGCATACAGACCCAAGCCAGACACATCATGGATTAAGAAGTGGGATCTCTGGAGTTCTGGGTGGCAAACCATGCACGTAGCCTGTGCTATTTCACATGGTATTTAAAGATTTAAAATACATTCAAGATTAGCAGTGTGAAGGGCTAAATGGAAGAATTTAAGGACCTGGTTTTGGCTGAGGATCTTTGGCATTGTCTGGAGTCCCTTTTGTTGTCACAATTTGGGGGATGGAGCTTCCAGTCTTACTGAGGAGAGGTCAGGAATGCCATAAAACATCCCACAAAGCACACTGCAGCCCCCTGCCGCAAAGTTATCTAACCCTAACTGTCAATAATGCTGAAGTTGACCTTTTACCTCAAGAAAATACAATTATTTTTTTTAAAGATTTTATTTATTGATTCATGAGAGGCACAGAGAGAGAGAGAGAGAGAGAGAGAGAGGGAGAGGGGCAGAGACCCAGGCAGAGGGAGAAGCAGGCTCCATGCAGGGAGCCCGACATGGGACTCGATCCCGGGACAGGGGTCACGCCCTGGGCTGCAGGCGATGCTGAACCGCTGGGCCACTGGGGCTGCCCCAAGAAAATACAATTATTTTACAAGTTACTGTAATGACCTTGAGAGTTATTTGGGGCTCCTCATAGGTATGACTTCTTCCCTAGTCAACTGCTAAGAATGCACAACTTCCAAGTAGAATTATAAAACCTTGTACTCTGACCTGAGAGAAATGTCAATCTCCGGGAAAAGGGAAGGGCTGGGCTTTTGTGCTCCGCATCTGATCGTGGCAATTTGAACTCTGCTAAAACAATTAGGTGATAATGATCACCATACTCAATCTCAGAAGCATTTTGATGAACTATTAATAAACATTAATTCAAGTATTAATGCTGATAAAATGGATGATGACTGCGGGGAGAATCAGGAGGCCACTGAGTAACGAGATTACCAACCTTTGTAACATTTTGGCAAATGCATACAAGGCTAAGGAGCTTAAACACAAGGAAACACGTCGAAGCAGAATCAGAAAATATAAGAGTACTCTACATGGAGACACCTAAAGGCCACTAATCGCCCAGACCCCGGAGCACGTCCACAATCTGATGAGGGCGGCGATGCCCCAACCCTACACCTACTTCACTTCAGGGACACAGGAGCGACGTGATACAAAAGCAAATTTCTCCTTCTGTCTTCGGCTCCTTATCAAATATACTTTGATTCTCCACAGGCGATCTTTACCTGGATTTGCCTTTCACATACAAAAGCTAACATTTCAAAACCTGAGCTTATCATGTTCCCATAATAAAAGGAAACTTCTGCATGTTTTCCGGTGGCGTCCCCCAAGTTCTGAGGCCTGGCCTCACAGTCCTGCTATCTTATGCGTCACGGTCTGGATTTCAGCTTCACCATCCAACTACCCTCCAGGTTTGTATCACGAAGTATCTTTTAAATTTGGTCCTTTGCTTCATTTATTCCATTTCATACCTGTCTTTCAAGCTCCTACCTTAACGCAGGTCTGTATCACTTATGCCCAGGTCTCTGTGACAACCTCAGATCGTCTTCTGCCTTTGGTGCTGGAGCCACCACCAGTGCAGTACCAGGGGCAGCTCGAGGCTGCTGTAGGCCGGGCGCCTGCCAGGGAAGGCTTGGAGTCGGGTTGCCCAGACTTCAAGCACTTGGGTATCAAAGTCATTTAATCTTTATAACAACACATTGAAGTAGCTCCTATTCTTATCCCTTTTTTCAAAATGAGAAAGTAGAGGGTGAAAATCACTTGCTGGAGGTCACACATCTACTTAGCGCCACGCCAGGGTGTGGTCCTGTCTAGTCTCTCCAACACCCCGGGCCGAGCCCTAACCACTGCACACACTGCCCATCCTCCTGGCAGGTCCTACATCCATACCATGGGGCCACACTTCCCATAACTGGATCTTATGGACTCAACTTATTTTGTCTTTCTGGGTCACATTTGCACATAAGAAGCTAGTCGTCTTTATTTTGTATACGGCAGTGAATTGTTTTTGCAATTGCCCTCGAGTAGCTTCACTTGTTTATATTTTGCTATTTCACTTGGGTTTAAGTTTTTTAAAAGCTTTGTTATTCTATATTCTTCCAAAGTACCTGGTATAACACCCATGAGTATTAAGTGCTTTAAGACTAACCTTTTAAGGGCAGCCTGGGTGACTCAGCAGTTTAGCGCTGCCTTCCGCCTGGGGTGTGATCCTGCAGACCCAGGATCAGGTCCCACGTCAGGCTCCCCGCATGGAGCCTGCTTCTCCTCTGTCTCTCATGAGTAAATAAATAAATCTTAAAAAAGAAAAAAAGACTTATTTTTTAATCACTTACATGAAAACCCTTCACATAAAAAATATAATGAATAAAGGGGAATACCTTATTTTAGATATTATGAATATAAAAAATCAAATGGAAGATTTCCTAACATAATCAAAGCAAGCCAGATTTAAAGATCCTGAAAACAGCAAAACCTTAAAGCTTCATTTGTTAATTCCAAATATAGAGGCTGACAAACCGAAGACTTTATTTTTTCCAATTAGTAAAAGTGGCCTAGTCACTTCAGAATACTGCCCTGCGTGGAGCATAAAAGCTCCCAATTCGCTCAGTTCCATATGCCACTGGAACTGTAACCTAAACTGGAAGTCATGGTGGGGGATAGTCCTCGTTCTTTGTAAAAGAGAATTTGGGCAACCGAGCTGGGGAAAGGGAGGCCAGCGTCTAGCTCTGCCCAGTACCACTGTGGCTCCTGCGTAGAAATGGTGTAAGAGCTGCAACAGGTTATTATCATAGGTCTTCTTCAGTTTGGCTCATCCATCTTCAAGAAGGGAGGCAGACAAGAGGCTTAGCCTATGAGCGCATGCAGGCTCAGGCTGGATTGCTGTTTTAGTAATTTACTATTTGCTTGTCTGTGAGCCTCGAACAGGCCTGGCTCGCAGGCACTCAATTTGTTGAATTAATTGATGGGTTCAGGAATTTATATTTGCCTTTACACAACAGTAACAACCCCAGTAAGATCTATCACATACTGGACCGACAATATAGGCAGTTAAAACCAGACTGCGTGAATCCACACGCCTGCTGTTTGTCCTTGAGAGAGTTGCTCGACTTTTTGGACTCTTGATTTCTTAACCGTAAAGTGGGCCTACTCATTTTTCTCCTTTCCCCTTTATTCCCTTTCACTATTTTTTATATTCCCCAAATGAATGAGACCATATAATGTTTTTCCTTCTCCGACTGACTTCTATATGTTGGCAAAGTGAACACCAATAAAAAATAAATTTATTAAAAAAAAGAGAAATAAATAAAGTGGGCCTAAGAAAAGTAACTACAGGACTTTTGAAAGGATTAAGGTAGAAACTAGATGTCACACACTTAGTATAATCTTATACATATTAAGTACTTTAAAAATTATAGCTATTTTTGAGTGCCTACTCTGTCGGGCATTACACCAAGGATTCTCAATCTTAGCATGATTGACATTTTGGGCCACAGAGTGCATTGTGAGGAGTTGCTCTGCGCACGTTTAGCACATGCCTGGCCTCTACCCGTCAGATGCCAGTAGCACCTCCCCAGACATGCTGAGCGACCAAAATCAGCCCTACTTGAATCTAGAACACAAAACTGAGCTTGTTACAAATATTTTATTAATTTCTCAAACTACTCTGACAAGGTGGTATGTCGATGCTATTATCTCGACAAGTAAGGAAACGGGGGAGGGGCAGGGGTGTGTTAGACGGGGGATGGGTATTAAAGAGGGCACTTGATGTGATGTATGGAAGTGATGATTCAGTATATGTAATTCACAATATGTAAGGGATGAATCATTAAATTCTACACCTGAAACAAATATTACACCGTATTTTAACTAACTAGAATTTAAATAAAATTTGAAGGAAAAAAAAAAAAAGGAATGGCCGTTCAAAGATGTTACCAATTTGCCCAAATGACCCAACCTGCTGAGATTCTGACCCCACAGAAGGGACTGCATCACGGCCCCCCTATGTAAGCGAGGCTCGTCTTCATGCCTCCCCCTTGGCTTCTCACCCACAGGGGCATGAGCTGTAGGTAGAGGTCTCGGGGGCCGTCAGAGGGTAACACTGAAGCAAAAGCGCACTTCCAAAGGCTCATGAGATGATCTCAGCCACAACCTTATCCACAACCCTCGAGCCACGGTATTTCTAGGCAGAGCAGAAAGTTTTGGGGAATCCCAGGAGTAGGTAAACAAGCAAAAAATGGCATTATTCTAAAAAAAAAAGTGTTCAAGAATGTGAACTAAATATATATATATAAGGACCTATCTTTTTTTTTATAATTTTTTTTTTTTTTTTATGATAGTCACAGAGAGAGAGAGAGGCAGAGACACAGGCAGAGGGAGAAGCAGGCTCCATGCACCGGGAGCCCGACGTGGGATTCGATCCTGGGTCTCCAGGATCGCGCCCTGGGCCAAAGTCAGGCGCCAAACCGCTGCGCCACCCAGGGATCCCAGGACCTATCTTTAATTCCCCATCTCCCTCAGCTTCCCTGGCAAGTCCCTCGGCAAGTGATACAGATGCTCTTCGTTGCTGGGAACCCCACCTTATTCCTGGCCCTCCCTACAGCCCTTGCCAAAGTGCTTCAGGGGTCCTCCCTGCACCCACTCCAGGTCATTCAGCATCCTGCTGCCCGACCGACCTCTCACAGTGACCGGCTTCACCAAGTCACTGCCCCACCAGACAAGAGCTAAAGACCCTTGTTTTCTGAAGCATCGAGTTTAAATCTCATGAACTAACATTCAGGGCTCTTGAAATGCTGTCTCTCCAGAACATGAGAGACTCCTAACTCTGTGAAACGAACTAGGGGTGGTAGAAAGGGAGGTGGGCAGGGGGTGGGGGTGACTGGGTGATGGGCACTGAGGGGGGCACTTACGGGATGAGCACCGGGTGTTATTCTATATGTTGGCAAATTGAACACCAATAAAAAATAAATTTATAAAAAAAAAAAGAGGAGAATGCTAATGGATGCTAAGAAAGGCCATCATCATACAAACCTGAGTGAACACCATCAACAAAATCTGAAAGTAAGTATAAACATAAACAAACATGATTTTAAGTTTTATATATTTTTTTAATATTTTTTTAAATTTTTATTTATTTATGATAGTCACAGAGAGAGAGAGAGAGGCAGAGACACAGGCGGAGGGAGAAGCAGGCTCCATGCACTGGGAGCCCGACGTGGGATTCGATTCCGTGTCTCCAGGATCGCGCCCCAGGCCAAAGGCAGGCGCCAAACCACTGCGCCACCCAGGGTTCCCTAAGTTTTATATTTTTTATGGTGGACAGTCATCATTTGCCCCAAGAGCCATCTGAAGCCAATAGTCCTGATTATTAAAAATCACAAAGTTGTATAAATGCTCTCCTCCTTTTCGAAAGCCATGTTCATTTTCTCTACACGAAACAGGACTGTCTGCGAAGCCTTGTACTGACAACGTAACCCAAGGAGCCAACTTTGGTTCATCAAAGTAGTGACTGAAAAAGAAAGATAAATCTTAATAAACAGGGAGGGCTAGGAACGTTCACATTTTTTTCCCTATTCAGGATAAGTGATATTTCTGATGTTCCCATGAAGCTTACACCTTAGCTTTTATCTATAAAAATTAAGAGATACCAATTACATTCCTGATCCTATGTATTCAATAAACGTTAACCAATTACAGGATGCATAGAAAAAGAAAGAAGAAAAGAAAGAAAGAAAGAAAAGAAAGAAAAGAAAGAAAAGAAAGAAAGAAAGAAAGAAAGAAAGAAAGAAAGAAAGAAAGAAAGAAAGAGGGATCCCTGGGTGGCGCAGCGGTTCGGCGCCTGCCTTTGGCCCAGGGCGCGATCCTGGAGACCCGGGATCGAATCCCACATCGGGCTCCCGGTGCATGGAGCCTGCTTCTCCCTCTGCCTATGTCTCTGCCTCTCTCTCTCTCTCTCTCTCTGTGTGTGTGACTATCATAAATAAATAAAAAAATTAAAAAAAAAAAAAAAGAAAGAAAGAAATGCTGTCTCTCTCTCTC